>NW_028317858.1:0-162756 GCF_062004578.1 Staurois parvus | reverse complement strand
TTGCTGCACCAGTATCTTTTTTGGTTGTATTTTGGGTGTATGTTGACGTACTTCTTTAGATGAATTATTGACAAAATTAATAGTTTTTTTAGTTGTCAATTTATTGTTCTTTTGATTCTTGG
The DNA here is from genome assembly GCF_062004578.1 of Staurois parvus. NCBI lineage: Eukaryota > Metazoa > Chordata > Amphibia > Anura > Ranidae > Staurois > Staurois parvus. The sequence continues at coordinate 162,634 of NW_028317858.1, read as the reverse complement.
CTGGAGTACTGTCTGTCGATTTCAATCCTTCTGTCATATCAGGTTGTTGCCATTTATATATTTGTTTCAAATTATATTCTTGCATTACTTTTTGGTATTTTTTCTTTTTCCTATTCTGGATCTCCACATCTTTATTCTTCACATTTTTTCCTAATTCTGTCATGTATTTATTAAAGTCTGGATGTTCTTTATGTGTTTCCACTTTCTCTCTATATTCCTTTAATATATTTTCTATCTTGCGCATTTTTCTCTGCCTTCTTTTTATCAGGAATAATATCAGTTCCATACTCTTCTCACTAAAGAAGTTGAACCATTCTATCACATCATCCTCCTCCAACAATCCATCAGCTATGGGTATCTCCCATCTCAGTTTTTTAGGTATAATTTTTTCTTTCAAATATTTTTCTAAGGTTGTCATATCCCACCATACATTTAATTTCTTCTCCATAATGTGTGTGATTTTCCTAAATAAGTTGTGTATATTAATATCTATTTTCTCTTCTCCTTGAAAAACATTATCTATATCAATGTGTCTATTTTCTAAAAAATTGAAAACCTCCATTGTGTCTACAAACAAATATGTGAGATATTGAATACAATTATAATGAAATAATTACTTGTGAGCCACCTGGAGTTATCCTACTCTATTATTTAATCAATTTCATATAAAAAATGTGTGAAACTCTTATAGTGTTTACTGATTTGTTAATTGTGTGCTTAAATAAATATTTATTAAATATTAGATCGCTAGGCACTAATTACACCCTCTCTAGGTGTGTGAATATAAACTATGAATTCCAATGTTGTACCGCGCTCCAATATTATCAACCTTTAGTGATTATGTGAATCTCTTAATATACCACCTATAATCCAATACTTAGATACTAAGTATTGAATAGCATGTACAATAATTTCAAAGTATTACTTAAGCTATTAAGTTCGCATAATATTAAACTGAAAGAATTTTATTAAATAGATAAATAAAAATATTTTTATTTTTATTTAGAAATATTATTAATTATTTTTAATTCTGTTAATTTTTAATTTTTATTTTTATTTAATTTTATTTTTATTCTTATTTTAATTTTTTTTTTTTTTTTCGATTTGCATATTTATTTTTATTTTTATTTAATTTTAATCCTCTAAATTTTATTTAATTCTTTTAATCCTCTAATTTTTATTTAATTCTATTAAATTTTATACTTTTTATTATTATTGATTTTTTATATTGATTTTTTGTATAGCTATACGGGATTTTATTTACCCAAATTCATTTTTATATTTGATTTAAATTGAATTTAGGGTATATGTTTAAGAAGTATATATTTTTAAGAATAAAAAGTCTGAATAAATAAAGTATGGTAAATAATAAATATAAGTTCAATTTTAGAAACTAAAGGGTTTAACATAATATAACTTGTGGATAATATAGATAGACTGATTATAATTTAATGTTGGTGATCAAATATAAGATTGTAATCCAGATTGTGAGGGGTGTGGATGAAAGCATTAAGTATACAGCCGGAGGATGATGATGCGCACTTTGTATATATAAAATGAATAATATTGAGATACAGTCTGGACTCCAAAGTAATGGAGGAGTAATGAATAGTTAATAAATCATAGCAAAAATGGCGCCGGCAGGATATAAATAGCCTCTGTGCATGATGGCATGCAAAACTACATCCCCCAGAGGAAGCTACGAGTCCCTGTAGCGTAACGCGTAGGGGAGGGGCGGTGACGTCATCACGCATCCACAGAGGAACGGCGAGTATATTTACTGAAAGCAAACACACCAGCCAGGCTGTCTGAAGCACGATCTGGATACATTGTATGCAAAGCGCTATTTATATTTACACAATGTGAGTGGGAGATCAAAGAGCAATAAATCATTTATATCCCGGATAAGACACTCTGTTTCTTTTCCCTTCTCTGCATGTTCCGTATATGGAGGAATAAATAAAGCAGCCAGTGAAGAAAGCACAATTGAGAAGGCTGTGCTGAGGAGAGAGGAGAGGAGACAGGAGAGAGAGGTTCAAGCTGCGAACACAGACTTATCACATTAATTAAATTGAATAACAACACCATCTCAATTTCAAAGAAAAGTATTGACATTCCCATTTTTTAATTTTTTAATTTCTTTTTATGTATATATAATTGACATTTTCATTTTTTATTAATTTTTCATTAATTTTCATTTTATTCACATTTAATTTTTGATACAGATTTATTTTTTTATATTTATAAAATTATTTAATTTACATATTTATATTAATTGCATATTTAAGTATCATAGATGTAAGTAATGATTGGATTATAGGTGGTATATTAAGAGATTCACATAATCACTAAAGGTTGATAATATTGGAGCGCGGTACAACATTGGAATTCACTGTTGCTACTCTCCCTAGGCGTGGTCGTCCTGTAAAAATGACTGCAAGAGCACAGCGCAGAATGCTGCATCAGGTAAAGAAGAATCCCAGAGTGTCAGCTAAAGTCCTACAGAAATCTCTGACACATGCAAACATTTTTGTTGACACATCTACAATAAGGAAAACATTAAACAAGAATGGAGTACATGGGAGGACACCACGGAGGAAGCCATTGCTGTCCAAAAAGAATATTGCAGCACGTTTTAAGTTTTCAAAAGAGCACCTGGATGTTCCACAGCACTACTGGCAAAATATACTGTGGACAGATGAAACCAAGATTGAGTTGTTTGGTAAGAACACACAACACTATGTGTGGAGAAAAAAAAGGCACAGCACACCAACATCAAAACCTCATCCCCACTGTAAAACATGGCGGAGGGAGCATCATGGTTTAGGGCTGCTTTGCTGCCTCAGGGCCTGGACAGATTGTTGTCATTGATGGGAAAATGAATTCCAGAGTTTATCAAGACATTTTGCAGGAAAACGTATGACCATCTGTCCGCCAACTGAAGCTTCGCAGAGGATGGGTGATGCAAAAGGACAATGACCCAAAGCATACAAGTAATTCAACAAAACAATGGCTGCAACAGCACAGAATACACCTTCTGGAGTGACCCAGTCAGAGTCCTGACCTCAACCCGATTGAAATGCTGTGGCATGACCTTAAGAGAGCGATTCACACCAGACATCCCAAGAATATTGCTACACTGAAACAGTTTTGTGAAGAGGAGTGGTCCAAAATTACTCCAGATCGTTGTGCAGGTCTGATCTGCAACTACAGGAAACGTTTGGTTGAGGTTATTAATGAATAAATGCAATCTCCTGCGCTTGAATCGAGAAACCCTACCACTAAGCTGCTAACACCCCCCTTCAACCATAAAGTGTAAATAAACAATAAATAATGGAGCAGCGCTGAATAAATACTAAATCAATATAAAATCAAACTAATTAAAATCCATAGATAAACATACTTTAGTGAAAAACAGGTGTATCAATAATTAGTGCTCACACATATAATCAAAAAAATAACCCCAACACTAGGATCATATTAAGTGAATAACATAATTTGTGCATGTGTATAAAACACTCTGTAAAATAATTCAATATATATATATATACACATATACACGCATATACATATATATATCCACTGCAAACAAAATCCACACAATGTCCCAGTAATGTAAATATAAATATAAATCCGTGCTCCACAGCAATGACTGGCGTGTAAATATTGTGAATTCAGTGCCCACAACTCGTGAATCCAAAACCTTCCAAAGTGGCCCCTCACCTCCCAATAGTGACCACAAAGGCCAGCTCGCTTTTGGGTAAGAAACTCTTTCCCAGGAACAATCTCGTCACCACCAGATGGACCCTCCTGGATATTCACAGGCCTTTATCCTCCTGAGTACTCCACTCCCCTGGTACTTGTATCAGTAGTTCACCCACACAGGATCATGATAAAAACAGATAGAGATCCTCCATAGTTTAAATCAGTATTTATTGAATAGATAAATCAAAGAAATCCTACTCACATGTCCCACAGCAACATCAGGCATTTCCCCATATTATGGGTGCATGTGCATGGTTCCGGGTGTATAAAGATGGCCCCCACACCGGAAATGACGTCACCACGTACCGGACATCCTGTCACCGCGTACAGACGCGTTGCGTCACGATAATCACGTGACTTCTTCAGGGTATCCAATATATATTCAATAAATACTGATTTGCACTATGGAGGATCTCTATCTGGAGTTATGGGAGAGGGAATACTGTAGATTTGTGTAAGATTGTAAGCTGTTGTGCTGCACCACAGGATAGCCCATACCGTACACCCATACACTGATTCCTGCACTTTTAGGGTAATAACAGGTAAGGTGTGGCAGCTTATTTGTGCCAGCCAGTAGGTAAATTACTTCACTTTCTACCTTCATCCATCAGAAGGCACTGTGCTGTGCAGCACAAGGGTCTCAGCCTTTGGGCTGGGTGTATGTTAATTTATTGTATGTTTCCAGCATTTGTGGTTCTGGTTATTTGCCACATCTAAGTAAAATTCTGTTGTGGCAAAAGCTGGTGTTGGGGTTGCTTCACTGTATCCTGGGGAGCCCACCCCAGTCCCCGGCTTTCATGTAGGCACTGCCTTGCCACACATTTCACAGAACCTGTCTTTTGAACTACAAAGTAGTTGACAGGAGGAGTTTGAAGATGCAGAGTCAGTACAGGAATCACAGCTTGCAGACAGTAAGGTACCATAGGATATGTAGTCTTTAGATATTAAAAGAAAACAGCAGAGGAAAGGCTGCAAAGAATGCAAGGAATCAAGAAGGTTGTGGAAAGAGATGACCAGCAGGTAGGCAGCACTCACAACATGAAAGGAGATTTTTCAAGAAGCTTATTTTGGATTGTCAAATATAACTATTGCTTGTATTACAATGCTAATAATATAAACTGAAAGTGTGACAAAATTAGGCAAGATCTCAGGAGCTGGATTTCAAATTCATTTTCATGATTCAGGAAGAACTGTATCTCCAAAATGAACCTTCTGCCAAGACTACTATATCTTTACCAAACCCTTCCCATCAGGATCCCAAAGACATTTCTTAAGCAGGTTTGTGAAGTACATGGCACAACCCGAAAAGAGAAGGGGTATGGCTTTAATGACTCAAATATCACATGGCTGGAGATTTGGGCTGGTATGAACACGGTCCTGACAACTCAAGCAATGAACAACCAATATATCTCCTAGATGTCCTCCATTGCTTAAATAGGAGATTCTTACATTTTTAGTAGCTTTCTATGCCTGGTATAACAAAGATTTTGGAACTAGGTAAAAGAGTTTTTTTAGACAGATATCCAGTTGGTTGAAGACAGAGATGAAACACATAAGCCTCTCATCATTAGGGGAAATTTGGGGATCTCTTACCTTGCTTAGTGCAGCACTGTGCAAGCTTTTTCAGGAACCTTAAGTGTTACCAGGCCCACTTTCAACCCTCTTCTTCCCCCCTTTTTCCTCTATACCCTCCCACACTTATAAAAAATAAAGAATTTAAAAAAGAATACATGTGAAGATGTATATTTGTAGGCAGCCTCTGCTGATACCTCCCAATGAAAAGAACAGCCTGGCTGTCAAGGTGTGGTTTCAAAGCTACTGTCCTTGAATATGGAATATATATGTATGGAATGGAGATATAGAATGTCATGGTTTTTTAGAATTTAATTTCCTACATGTATATTTACTGTAAATTGGTTGTAAAGGCAAAAAGTTTTTTTATTCCTTAATGCATTCTCTGCATTAAGGTAAAAACACCATACAATAGCACTGCCCCCCTAACACTTTCCTGACTCCTGTAGCGATCCAGCATTGTACCCGGCTTGAGCTCTTTTCTCCCCTCTTTCTACTTTCACAAGCTTCACTGAGAGTAGTAGAAGTCATTGGCTTCTACTGCTGTCAGTAAAATCATGTGAGGAGGGAGCAGGGGGAAGGGGAAAGCTGTCAGATATGGATTAATGCACTGGATAGCAGCAGCATGGTACAGTAGTCATGCCAGTTGAAAGTGCATTTTGATGACAGAAATATGTCTCCTTGTTGCTATCTCACATTCGCTACACCAGTTAGTTTGGTCGGCGACACAGTGTGCATGTGTAGTAGTCACCTTTCTGTATGTCAGTAGGTGGAACGGTTTATTTCAATAGAGTTTATTTGCAGCTCCAGTTATTCTAGTTAACCCTGTTCCTTCTGGTCTGTGATTATATAGCTAGATTATATTATATAGCTATTATTCTGTGATTATATAGCTAGCTCAGGAATCAGAAATCATCATAGACTAGAGCCAGGTTAGGCATCTGATGGCCCACGGGTAATTAGAGGTCCAGTTGCATGGCAGATTAAAAGCTACTAGGGATTAAGACACAGAGTAGATAGGCTGACTCCGAGTTCCACGTTCACACTACGATTTCTGCTGGTGAGAAGTGGCATTCCAGTTTGATTTGGCAATGATTGGAGGATCTCCCTTTCATCGCTGATCTGGTCTTTAGGTCTTAGTCCATTGCATGTCCAATCATTAATGTTTTAATATATATAGATATTATTCTCAGACTGGCATGCATCTACAGTACATATAGCAAGAGAGTAAGGAAATGCAGCATTATGAAGTCTATGAAGCTTTATGAAGTGTGGAAGCTAAAGGTTCTCAGACTCATCACAAATGCAAGCTGTAATACAAGCAAATGTAAATGTAATACAAGCAAATGCTCATCTACACAAGACTTTCAAATGCGTGTGTTTTTTGGAATCCCCTCCCACCAATATACCATCTCCTTCTATCCATCATAATTAGCCACAGCAAAGCATATTTCCAATTCATAATCAAGGCCCAGCCTGTCTAAGGCCAGTGTGTACAGACTCCCACATGATCTGCAGTGAATACTTAGAAGACTATATTCCTGCCATCAAACATGCACTGTGCCAAAGAGGAAATTGTCTGTACCTGGCACATGCATGCAGAACGGTCATTATTCTCTATGGTCAGAGCAAGTGCATAATGAAAGGCAAGATGGACATTATTTATTTATTTTTTATAGACCCATCTTTATAAATGTACTAAATTGGTGTCATTGTATTGCTTTTAGGGAGAAAATACATATTTGTAGATAACACACAAAATGTAAACCTATATGCTTCAAAGACATCTAGACATACACATTAAAATAAACATTTAATATATATATATACACACTAAACACTTTGGGATCCATTTTTAATTCTGGGTGAAAATATGACCTCCGTTTTTATTTGTCCATTGCAGGAATTAACCATAAATGTCATCCAAACCTAATCAGACATCATATATAGAATTGCTTTTGTTAGGATTTTCTCACTATTCAAATCTCCAACCTCTTTTCTTTACCATATTCTTACTGATTTACAAGATGGCCTTTGTTGGAAATATATTAATATCAGTTGTTATAACTTCAGAATCTCGTCTTCACACTCTAATGTATTTCTTTCTTATTAATCTTTCCATACTGGACATTTGTTGCACAACAGCCGCTATCCCGAAGATGCTCCAGATGCTTGTTATAGATAAGAAGTCCATCTCATATTCTGGCTGTGTCTCCTAATTATATGTATTTTCAGCTGCTCTAAGTACAGAACTGATACTTCTGACAGTTATGGCGTATATGATATGTGGCAATCTGTTATCCATTAAGGTACAAAACTTTAATGAGCAGGACAACATGCATATGTTTGGTGGGAGTTGCTTGGATCTTGGCACAGTAAACTCAATGATACATACAGTCCTCATACTTAGCTTTAGGGAAGAAAATATCATTGACCATTTTTCCTGTGAAATTCCCCCAGTGTTAAAGCTGGCAAATTCTGACACATATGTTAATGATATTGTCATTATAGCATCTGATGTAGCACTGGGAATTATATGTTTTATTCTCACTATTATTTCCTATACATACATCATTTTCACTATTAAGAAAATCCATTCCACCGAGGAGAAAGAGAAGGCCTTCCCTACCTGTGCCTCACACCTTACTGTAGTCACTATCTTTTATGGTGGTGTCATCTACACCTATGTTCAGCCTGCCTTCAAGAACCACTTAGAAGCTGATAAAGCTGTATCAGCTCTGTCTGCCATTGCATCTCCAGTACTGAATCCCTCATAAATAAGGAGGTGATCAATGCCATTAATAAAAAATTTTGGAAAAAGGCAGTGTTTCAAAAATGATTCACTGTTCATAAATATTCTACAATATTTTTAATTTATTGCGGCTTTAAAAACCCTTAGAGCAATTTTTTAAAAGTGATTGTAAAGGTTTGATTTTTTTGAATAAAAATGTTATATAGAAAATGGTGCAGTACTAATAATAGAAAATAGACCTCTATAACATTTCAAACATAATAAAGTAAGATGCTAACAAATATACTATAAAGTCCCATCAACAGGCAAGTGGTGTAATTCAGCTTGAAAGAGTGTGACAGAGTCCACCTATAAAGCCTCAATAGTCTGATCTGTGGATATCAGTGCTCTAAGTATGATGAATAGAGGTGAAAAACCTTCACCAACCCAAACACACAAAAATGTATTGACCACCCTAAAAAGGAAAGGTCAAACAGCACTGTATGGAACCAAAAGAACTTCAGGGATGGATTCTCCCAGAACTGAGTTTCATAGGTTTCCAAATGGGCAAGATTAATCTCCAAAGAAGATAACCCTGGTCTTCGGTCTGCTGAGAGTTCCTTCCAATCCAGCCACTGCTTGGCATACTGGAACATAAACATGTCACATTTATCTGCTCTGTGCAATGGTTTTGTACAAAGCAGCCCTGAACCTTCTCTTCCAGGATCCTCCGCTGGCACTGCTAGCTCCTACTCTCTTCTTAGTGTCCCCATAGCAAGCCACTTGCTATGGGGGGAACTTGTGTAGACTGATCCAAAGCCGCGCTGTGTGCACCTATTGGCACACACATGCGGCTAGGCCCCATTTCCCAATCCCTCCTCACAGAATTTGATTGACTTCAGCAGGAGTCCATTGAAGAGGGAGAGAGATCAGCGCTGTAGTTTTCACGCACATCGTAGGATCAAGGTAAGTATTTAGGGGGAGTGGGGGGAGAGCTAATCACAGAAGGTTTTTTACCTTAATTCAGATAATGCCTTTACAACCATTTAAACTATGTTTTAATTTTAAAAATGAAAAAGATTACAATGTTTGCAGATACTGTAAATCAGTATTTCATCTTTTCTTAAAAGTAAAGCTTACTATAAGAATTACCAATTTAAATCCTGTTCTGTGAAAATAGCAAGACTCAGGCTGGCCATAAAATGATGGGGGCTAAGTGAAAAAAACTAGCAGACTTGCCTATCCACACTATACAGAGCACATGGACAAATCTCTCCCTGGGACTATTATATATTGAGAATTGGCCTTGAATATAGAAATGTTCATTCGGTAGAAATACAATAACAAATTTCACATCATTGGTGTTTGAACAGATACCCTTGCATCAAACTTATTTGGAGAGAATAGATATCTGTGAATTTCAGCAAGTTGACATTCTTATCCAGTGCGTTTTTCTGTACTGTTGTGTTTTGAACAACTTACCTGCCAGTAGTGAATACAGATAGGAGGCTACCACCTGTCCTGATGAGCAGTGAGGGCTTGTTCACACCTGTGGGTGTGCTTTAGTCCTGGTGTGTGTTGTGGACAGTGACACAGTGCATTGTAACACATTGCACTATTTTACTTTTTTCGACTGTATTGAAATGTTACGCAATTAAATTTTGTTCAATTCTATGCACTGCACCGTCATAATGCACTGGGGGGTTGACATGTGATAATGTGTCTTGCGCGGCTTAAAAACAGACATAAAAATGTATTATGTAATACACACCACTGCACATACAGTATGAACTCGTGTGAACAAGACATATAGAAAACAATTGTGCCCATGGATTGAGCCTGTGTTAATCAATGCCTATCAACACAGCTCAAGGCACCTGGTATAAACAAGCCCTACAGAGAATTCCTTAATTGTTCACTGCATCATAAGCAAAGTTAAAAAAAAAAAAAAAAAAAAAAAAAAACACACACCCACAAATACCTGTTATTGCTATCCTAATTAAAACAGTGTTTTTCTATTCATTATAAAAGAAAAAAAATAAAATGAAAAAATCCCAAGGGCTATGGCATTTCTCCAAAATAAACTTGAGGAAACAAAGTTCCCCTGTGGCTTTCACCAACAGAATGGTTAATCTCAGAAGAGATTGATTATTGTTATGTCTCAGGGGTTTTTGGGAAATGTCAGTGCTCCAGTTAACGTGCTAATTTATGAAATTTATCATTTACGCTGGCAAGATTGTAACATCCTTTTATAAAGAGGACTTGTACCGTAGAAGCTGTAACCAAAATAGGCAAACCTCCGCTGCAGCTGATATTGTCTGATACATTACGGACTTACTATGCCTTTTTACACACGGTGTGTCACATATTTTATAGCAGACCTTGATGTGTAGAGGGAGGTCTCTTTTACAGCCCTGGCTCAAGGACCACTTGTAGTGAGACAGTAGCCGCACAGGTAAGTAGCAGGTGCTTTGCCAGAAAATGGATAAGATGACCAGTACAGTAGAAGCAGCAGATTCAGAACTTGACAAACAGCAGGCTGGCCGTTGCTTGGCTGGCAGATGACTGGTCATGGGTGCAGAGTAGACGTGTGGCACATGGTAGGTGGATGACCAGTAAGGACCAGGTAAGTAGCTTGCAGAGCTGGGCAGACAAATAACAGGATGCGTGGTAAGACAAACCAGGTGGGAAACAGATGGTCAGATTAAAGTAGTTGTAAAAGCTCAACGTTTTTTACCTCTTGGCAGCACATAGGAGAGTGTCAAACTCAAGAAGCAGCCTGGCTCTCTGATATGTCCCTTTGAATAAATAGTCAATAGTGCTGCTTATGGAGTGAGAGGGATGTTAATTAGAGCAGTACTCATCGAGTCATGTTCGACTGCAAGAGAGCCAGGTGTATAAGAGCCCTGGTCCAACTCTTCTTTGTGTTGGCAGCATATGGCTTTTTTTTTACCCTTTCTGCAGCACTTGACTGATAAAGTGTTGTTGGAAGAAGTCAGGGAGAGGTAACTATATTATCTAATTAGTTACTTATTTGCAGCATTTTTAGGAGTGGGGCACATTGAATAAGTGGACTCAGAAATGAGGTGGAAGGTTCATTTTCTTTCTCACTGGGAAATTTTGCCTCCTTTACTGACTTTGGGTGCACAACGCTAATGCTGGAAAATATTAAGGATATTTTCAATTTAACAGCTGATGTCGTGCTAGGAATGATAACTTATTATTATCTTTTATTTTCACTGTTATTTTCTATACATACACTAATATAAAAATCCATTCCACTGAAAAGAAAAAAAAAGGCTTCTCTACCTGCATCTCAGATCATACAGTAGTAAATATCTTTTTTTGGGAAGGCGTCTACACCTATGTATGGCCTGCCTTCGGCAACTGCTTACAAAGTAATAAAGTTGTATGAGCTCTGTATGCCATTGCATCTCCAGTATTATATCCCATTAAAATACAGCCTCAGATATAAGAAGGTGACCATGGCCAATAATAGGGCATTTGGCAAAAAGACAGTTTTTCCAAAATAAATCCTTCCCCTGTAACCTGCACCCATCCTACATACCAATACAAACTACTATCTACGATATAAGAACATACTCTGTTTCCAATAAAGCACTGGAAAGCCTTTCAACCATTCAGCTTTCTACATCCTCCATGAGCATGCTCCATTTCCCTCTCGCTTTCACTATCACACTCACCCCTCCTATCTTATTTAGATCAATTATTTAATGATTGATTTGTTGAGTTATTTATTATATACAGTTGTGACCAAAATTATTCAACCCCCAATGCTGTAAAGGGGTTTAGGGACTATAGTGTACATTTGGAATTGTATTCAGAATCAAATCCTACAAGGACGTTGTAACTACCCAAATGCAACTAAAATGACATCAATTGTTTATGTAATACAGTAGTAAATGGTTCTTATGTGGTTTCTTCATTGCCACAATTATTCAACCCCTTAAAGACTACCACTCTGAAGAACAGAGGTTCATACAGGTGCTTTCCATCAGGTATTGAAAACACCTGTGGATGTCACCGAGCAGCAATCAAGCATAATAAGCACCAATTAGGCAGCTTTAAAATGACTGTGATACTCAGCTCCTTCTAGACATTTACTGGTGTGGTTACAAACATGGTGAAGGCAAGAGAATGGTCCAGGAAGACAAGAGAAGAGGTGATTTCTCTTCACAGGAAGGGCAATGGCTATAAGAAGATTGCAAAGATGTTAAACATACCAAGAGACACCTTAGGAAGCATCATTCGCAAATTCAAGGCAAAGGGCACTGTTGAAACGCTACCTGGTCGTGGCAGAAAGAAGATGCTGACTTCGACTGCTGTGCGCTACCTGAAGCGTAGAGTGGAGAGAAGTCCCCGTGTGACTGCTGAGGAACTGAGAAAAGATTTGTCAGATGTGGGTACAGAAGTTTCAGCCCAGACAATAAGACGCACACTGCGTAATGAAGGCCTCCGTGCCAGAACTCCCAGGCGTACCCCCTTGCTGTCTCCAAAGAATAAGAAGAGTCGACTGCAGTATGCCAAAAGCCATGTGGACAAACCACAAAAGTTGTGGGATAGTGTTCTGTGGACTGATGAAACAAAATTAGAACTGTTTGGGCCCATGGATCAACGCTATGTTTGGAGGAGGAAGAACAAGGCCTATGATGAAAAGAACACCTTGCCTACTGTGAAGCATGGTGGAGGGTCAATCATGCTTTGGGGCTGTTTTGCTTCTGCAGGTACAGGGAAGCTTCAGCGTGTGCAAGGTACCATGAATTCTCTTCAGTACCAGGAGATATTGGATGGAAACGTGATGCAGTCCGTCACACACCTGAGGCTTGGGAGACGTTGGACCTTTCAACAGGACAATGATCCCAAGCATACCTCCAAGTCCACTAGAGCATGGTTGCAGAGGAAAGGCTGGAACATTTTGGAGTGGCCATCGCAGTCACCAGACTTAAATCCGATTGAGAACCTCTGGTGGGACTTAAAGAAAGCAGTTGCAGTGCGCAAGCCTAAGAATGTGACTGAACTGGAGGCCTTTGCCCATGAAGAATGGGCGAAGATACCCGTAGATCGCTGCAAGACACTTGTGTCAAGCTATGCTTCACGTTTAAAAGCTGTTATAACTGTAAAAGGATGCTGTACTAAGTACTAAGATTGAATGTCACTTGGGGGTTGAATAAAACTGATAATGCTGTGAGCACAGAAAAGACATTTGTGGTTATTTCATTATAACTGTTATGTTATATTTGTCTGACCTACAAGTGCCTCTTTAATGTAAATGTAAGCAAGATGACTGAATGATCAAAAGCAATGTCAAACTGGCCAAAACACTCAATTTCAGTGGGGGTTGAATAATTTTGGTCACAACTGTAGCATGAGAGAAGTGCCAAAAGGATGAATGACCTTTTAAACACCAATATAATTTGAGGTATTTAAGGAATTAGGAAATAAATAGGACTGATGGAGTATGAAACACTATGGGAAAGAAAAGTTCTTTTGAAGGACTTATTTTGTGTGACTGTTTGATTCTAATCCCCCCTCCCCTTTAAACCAACTTAAATATATATTTTCTCTCTCTGTGTCCTTCATTTTTAATATAGAGCTTTCATCTAATAAAAATTATCTGGTGATCCTGCCTGCAGTTCCTAGGCTTCCTCCTTCCTCATGGCAAATCTGTAGGCTCATAGAACTGTGTCTGAGCCAACCTATACTACCTTACACTACTTACTTCCTAGGTCATGTGATTGCTGTTCTTATCACCCCAGTATGGTTCGGGGGAAGGGGGTGGAGCTAAACCACAGCATGTTAATTGTCATGTGGCATCCCTTTAGCTACTATATGCTCTTCCTTCCAGTTGATGAAGAGGACAACTAGCGCCTATACAGCATCTGTCATTGTGTGAGGTCAGGTTCAGAGACCAGTTGCTATAGCATTGTAAGGCTTACCTGAAACCAGCAGGATAGGTACACCAGCAGGTCACTATGGAAATGACGCAGGCTCACCTGAGGTGCGGGGTCTAAGCACTAACCGGTTTTCCCCAGAGCTCCTAATGGGGGAGATGGATTTAGCTGCGTGTTAGTACCAGGTCACAGATCTGAGGATCACCCCACCAGGGAATGAGCAAGCCGGAATCCAATAGCAGATAGAGCAGGTAGGGATCTAGCTGAAGCGGAGTCAGTCAACAAGCCAAGGGTCGGTAACAAGTGGTAGTAGATGGGATGAGGCAGAATCGTAGTCCAGGAACAAGCCAAAGGTCGGTAGCGAAGGTATAGATGGCAGCAGGAGAGACAAGCGAGATACTGGCTGGAGAAGGCACAATAATCTGGCAACCAGGAAGTGCAGAGGCATGGCTTAAATCAGGAAGTTCATGGGATGAGCAAGGAGTTCAAGGTTCATCAGAAAACAAGGAACAAGGCAGGATTGTCCAATAGATCAGGCAGAGGTTTGTCCAGCATCCCAGATAGCTCAGTGAGAAGAGTTACTGCCTGATACAGTAGAGGTCCCAGGTTCAAGTCCAGGCCCTGACATCAACCTTGTTTGACCCTCTATGTCAGCACTGCGGTCACAGTAGCTGAATGAGGGAGTAAAAAATTGGAATACTAGTCAGCACCACTGTTTGCTTTGGAAGAGTAAATCACCTCTAACTTTGGAGTCCTATGTGTGTGGATGTTGCTGTGTTATGTAAAAGTTTAGTTTTTTTACATTTTAGAATGGGGTGCCTCAAAATTTTGCAGAATTTTAAACTGTGCCTTGACGGAAAAAAGGTTGAGAAACACCGATATAATCTATGTGGATCTATAGGTATGCATAAGTGACCATTGCTTCGGCATATTGGCTGCATCCTCAAAGACATGACTGAAACAAAAGCAAGGGGCAAGCAGATTGAGAAGGTGGATTTAAACTTGTAAATGCTATCTCTGGACTAATCCAAAGAATCAATATTTTGTTAAACGTCCTAAGAGTGATCCAGACAATCATGATAGCCCTTAGATAATACATAGAAAAACAGTCTAAATTATAGTTTATACATTTCTCAAACACTTCTATTGGTTACAAACAAAAAAATAACAGATGGAGAGTCAATAAACATTCCAGTAACAGTAGATTTACAATCGAAATTCTCACACCTGGCCTGGTGACAGTATAGGAAACAGGTTTTCAAACACTAGGCTGTCTGTAAAAATTCAAATACTTCCTTGGACAGAGTTGCCATGTGTTTCCCTCTCTTACCAGAGAACAGCGTCAGAGGGTGACCCAGATAGCTGAAGACATGAACCCCGCAACAAGTATGGTTGTTGTATTCTCTGGAAAAGCACATCAGGAAACTGAGAGTAACACTATCCCATTAGAATGATTGCACTGTGGAGTTTCCTTGGACAGTGTTCACCAGTGTGACTGGGTTTAGGTTAGTGCAGCATACTCTTGTACCCTTCGGAGGCCTACTTACTAATTCTGATGTAGCGGGGTCCTGAACCTGGTCGCAGCTAACTAGCCCAGTAACTGCTTCTCCAACACAGTCACGATGAGCATGGGACAGTGGGAGGAGCTTCAGTTTGCAAGCTATATTCCCAGCGCATGTCCAAGAATCCAGAGGCTGATGGGAGCCCAGGAGATTGTGGGTAATGAATTAAAGGGCCCTATGCTCAGCACTGGGACAGGCGAGTATAGGAGCAATCACCCACAAGCATATATTTACATAGATGGTATCCATCATCTACATATCTTGTTTGTTACCAGCAGAGTACCACAAAGTTTAACGTTTCATATTTTAGAAAGATGTGGCATCATTCGGGAATAAATAATTTCCCAATAAACAGAACTTAGACTCATTGATGAAATAGACAAAATAAATTGCTAACAGCCTCCCCAAAATACTTACCTGAGCTTGATCTCGATTTAGTGCTGTACCCGAGAGCAGTTCTCTCTCTCCCTCCTCTTTGGACTCAGTGAGAGAAGAGGGAGCCATTGGCTCTTGTCAATCATATCCAGAGGGAACAGGGGGCTGGGTTGAGCCGCACATAGCGTGGTTTAGGATTGAGTGCGGTTGTGTGCCACCATAAGAAGTGGCTTCCTATGGTGGCACATGTGAAAGAGGAGCCAGGAGCGCTGGCAGGGGACCTCAGACGAGGAGGATCAGGGTCACTGTGTGCAAAACCATTGCACAGAGCAGGTAGGTATAACATGTTTGTTATTTAAAAAAAAGAAGAACCTTTACAATCAATTTACAGTATTGTGCTGTACATTTACCTTACTGTATTGATAACACTCCAAAGAATGCATAACAATAATTATGGCTTGGCCTGATACATACACGGATTTTAAACATACGGGGCTGACTAGGGACAATTAGCAAAGGGTAAAAAAACTGCAAATCTTGTCAAGAAAACAACCCCCCTGCAGTAGGGTCTTATGACAGTACTGAACTACTATCACAATGGCTAGTCATGAATATCTTTCATTTTAGATCACATACATTCTTGTTGATTGTAGATTATTTTTAAAAATGTTGTAAAGTCTTCAAAATACCTATGGTTACAGTTCATGCCAAGCTTGAGTGTTTCAAATTTCAGGCTAACTTTCTTTTTCAAGCAGACAACTACCCTCCTTTTGCATATCAATGAGGCAATGAACTAAATCACTCTAGTCTTGGATACGCATAGCTCAACAAATAAGCTTTTCAGCAAGCATTTCATTACAAGTTGTTAATGCACACTTTGCACTTATCTTTAATGGACCTACACATGCGAAAGGGGGTGGCAGTACCTTGGGACCCCCTTATTGTTAAAGAGGGATTCTGATAAGCCACTTTCCCACAGCTCCCCTTGGCAAAGCACCTTCTTCTCATGTTGATGAGGATAAGGGCATTTTCTCCACATTCCTGGCCAATGGTTTTGAGAATCTGTGGGCAGGGGGGCCTTTCAGAATCTGGAATCCCTCTTAAATAATAAGAGGCCCCCTAGATACTGCCCTCTATGTGAATAAGTAAGGCTTATTTAGTACCCCTGCTCATTAAAAACGAAAAAAAAATGCAAATAGTAAATAAACATACTGACACTTTTTGACAATAAAAGAAAATAAAATTGAAAAAAAAACATAAAATACAAGTTTTAGACATGTACATGAATTTGGCGCATTCTTCAGCACTTTTAGAATGCATGAGAGACAATTTCCCAAAATTTGCCTGCGCCTGTCCAGGGAATCCGTTTCCATCACTCACTCTATGCCCATATTGGGTCAAAGACATCAGCCGTGAGACCCCGCTCCTTTGTCTACTTTTATCAGTGAGGAACAGGATATGTCATTCACAGTGAGTAAACAACAGGAATGGTTCATGTCAGCCATCAGTGTTTTTTTCTTTCTTTTTTTGGATAAAAACAAATACAAACCCTGCCCCTTTGTTTACATTCTGCTGTCAACTGGGAATCCCCCACTGACAGCTGAATGGGCAGGGCAGAAACAAGCCCTGTTAGGCACTAACCAAATAAAATGATGGTGATAATCATAGAAAAAATTAGAACTCACCAGATTAACTCGGCCAACAAAGTAGCCAGCAAACTTGTAAGCACAAATCCTGTATGCCTTAGGTGCGATGCCTAATCCTGCATAATCCTTCAGATCTCTTCCAATCAAGTAACATTACACCTATTTCTCCATTCCTAGCCAGTATCTCAGAAAAAAATTCCAAGAAAAATATTTATAGTGCAGTAAGCTCTTTATTAAAAGTGTGAAAAGAATTGTAATTCCCCTAGTTAGCTGTTTGGGTTAGTGCTCCCTGTGGCACCAGCAATATGTGAGTGTATTAGATTACAATTTTTTCACACTTTTAATAAAGAGCTTGCTGCACTAGGGACTGAATTAAGGACAGCCTGTTAGGAATGGACTGGCCAGCAATGGTGGGACTCACCTGCCTTTTGATCTGCAGTACCAGGGCTGGCCAGCGGGTGCTCCCAGCAATCAGAGACTCAACCTTTCAGCCAGCTAACACCTGGAACTGATGATACTGGGGTATTTAAGGGATGGCCAGACCCACAGACTCTGCCTTGGTGTTGTGTTTGTCCTGGGCCCTGTTTCTGTCCCGCATCCTGTTTCTGTCCCTCTGCCTGACCCTCTGTACTACGCTGCTTGTTACCTGTTTTGATCTCTGGCTTGTGACCCTGACCATCCCTCTGCCTGACCCTCTGTACTACGCTGCTTGCTACCTGCTGAACCTGGCCTGTGACCCCGACCATTCTCTGCTTGCTCCCCCTGTACCTACCTGCCCAATTGATATTGACCCGGCCTGCCTGACGACGCTTGCATTGTATGTACTGTTATCTGTGGGTGGTTGGTTTGGTTTGGTTTGTTTGCACTGTATTATGTTTAGTATTGCACTGCGTTTATGTTTGTATGGTTAGTGTTAATAAATTGTATTGTTTATCACATATCTGAAGTCTGCGTTTCCCTGCATCAGTCACACACCTCTGGTCATACCTGGGAGCCCTGACATTACACCAAGGCCAATCCTGACCAGAAGTGGCTGCACAGGGAAGCCATCTTGGCTTGTTGATGGGAAGGATGGATCTTGATGAGGTTGAATATTTATATCTGCTAGTG
Organism: Staurois parvus; assembly: GCF_062004578.1. Classification (NCBI taxonomy): domain Eukaryota; kingdom Metazoa; phylum Chordata; class Amphibia; order Anura; family Ranidae; genus Staurois; species Staurois parvus. Next base: position 143,961 of record NW_028317858.1, on the reverse strand, counting down.
TTTGATGACAGGGAGTATGCTTATCAAACTCTGAAGGAGTATCCCCGGGATGAACTGCTAGAATGTATACGGCTCGCTCATGTTCTAGTAGATCAGGGCACAGAGTTCTCTGAGGTGCAGCCTTTGATTGAGGTTTGTGCTGAGTTGGTTTCATCTGGTTCCCCCGAATGCAGGGATGAATTTTTGCCACCATTTAGTGCAGACCAGGTAGAGTCCCTGGTGTGGTTATTAGAGGATGATGTGGGTTACTTTCTGGAGCGTTACTCTGCATGTTCACCACAGACACTAAGAGATTGTATAAACGCAGTGCAGTCATTGACCAGACAGGCTTTGTGTAAGCTCAGCTTTGTTCAACCCATACTGCAGACATGGACAGACTTGTTGCACCCAGCCTCAGTCAGCTTACAAAGACCCAGTCCTGCTTCTAATCTATTTCCTCAAAACTCTATTCCTGCATTCCCAACAGCTCCTCCTGCCCTGCTATCTACCGCATGTCAGTACCCTGTTCCCACTCACTGCACCTATCCTGCCTTTAACCCTGTAAAAAAGCCCTCTGTAGCAACTGCTCCCTCTCCTGTTCCATCCTCCAGTTCTTCTCTGTCTCCAGCTGCTCCATTCGTTTGCAGACCTGCGTTTACTTGCAGTGCTCCAGTAGTTAAAACCAGAAAAAAGCGAAAATTCTTTCCAACCAATACCATCCTGCCAGTATCCAAACCGGTGAGCCTGCCTTCCGTGGTTCAGCCTGAAGCCTCTACTCGGCCTGAAGCCTCTACTCGGCCTGAAGCCTCTACTCGGCCTGATGCCTCTACTCGGCCTGATGCCTCTACTCGGCCTGATGCCTCTACTCGGCCTGATGCCTCTACTCGGCCTGAAGCCTCTACTCGGCCTGATGCCTCTACTCAGCCAGACGCCGGCATTCAGCCTGATGCCTCTACCCAGCATGATGAACTGATCCAGCCTGACGATCCTATTAGGCCAGTTGACTCGATGCCCGCTGTTGATCCAGATGATCCGGTACCTGATCCGGTGCCCGCTGTCGAGCCAAATGACCTGATGCCTGGTGACCCAGTGCCCGCTGTCATACCTGGTGACCCGATGCCCGCTGTCCAGCCAGACGATCCAATGTCTGACCCAGTGCCAGCGGTCATCCCAGTTGACTCGGAGCCCACGGTTGTGCCTGGTGACTCGGTGCCCGCCGCCCCGCCTGGGGGTCCGGCGCCCGCCGCTCCGCTTGAGGGCCCGAGACCTGTCGCTCCTCCTGGGGATCCGGCGCCCGCCGCTCCGCCTGAGGGCCCGAGACCTGTCGCTCTCCGCCTGGGGGTCCGGCGCCCGCCGCTCCGCCTGAGGGCCCGAGACCTGTCGCTCCGCCTGGGGGTCCGGCGCCCGCCGCTCCGCCTGAGGGCCCGAGACCTGTCGCTCCGCCTGGGGGTCCGGCGCCCGCCGCTCCGCCTGAGGGCCCAAGACCTGTCGCTCCGCCTGGGGGTCCGGCGCCCGCCGCTCCGCCTGAGGGCCCGAGACCTGTCGCTCCGCCTGGGGGTCCGGCGCCCGCCGCTCCGCCTGAGGGCCCGAGACCTGTCGCTCCGCCTGGGGGTCCGGCGCCCGCCGCTCCGCCTGAGGGCCCGAGACCTGTCGCTCCGCCTGGGGGTCCGGCGCCCGCCGCTCCGCCTGAGGGCCCGAGACCTGTCGCTCCATCTGGGGGTCCGGCGCCCGCCGCTCCGCCTGAGGGCCCGAGACCTGTCGCTCCATCTGGGGGTCCGGCGCCCGCCGCTCCGCCTGGGGGTCCAGCGCCCGCCGCCCCGCCTGGGGGCCCGATGCCTGTCGCCCCGCCTGGGGGCCCGATGCCTGTCGCCCCGCCTGGGGGCCCGATGCCTGTCGCCCCGCCTGGGGGCCCGATGCCTGTCGCCCCTCCCGGGGGCCCGGCGCCCGCCGCCCCGCCTGGGGGCCCGACTCCGGTCACCCCGCCCGGGGGCCCGGTGCCTGCTGCTCCGCCCGGGGGCCCGATGCCTGGCGCCCCGCCCGGGGGCCCGGTGCCTGGCGCCCCGCCCGGGGGCCCGGTGCCTGCTGCTCCGCCCGGGGGCCCGGTGCCTGCTGCTCCGCCCGGGGGCCCGGTGCCTGTTGCCCCGCCCGGGGGCCCGGTGCCTGTTGCCCCGCCCGGGGGCCCGGTGCCTGTTGCCCCGCCCGGGGGCCCGGTGCCTGTTGCCCCGCCCGGGGGCCCGGTGCCTGCTGCTCCGCCCGGGGGCCCGGTGCCTGCTGCTCCGCCCGGGGGCCCGGTGCCTGCTGCTCCGCCCGGGGGCCCGGTGCCTGCTGCTCCGCCCGGGGGCCCGGTGCCTGCTGCCCCGCCCGGGGGCCCGGTGCCTGCTGCCCCGCCCGGGGGCCCGGTGCCTGCTGCTCCGCCCGGGGGCCCGGTGCCTGCTACCCCGCCTGGGGGTCCGGCGCCCGCCGCTCCGCTTGAGGGCCCGAGACCTGTCGCTCCTCCTGGGGATCCTGCGCCCGCCGCTCCGCCTGAGGGCCCGAGACCTGTCGCTCCGCCTGGGGGTCCGGCGCCCGCCGCTCCGCCTGAGGGCCCGAGACCTGTCGCTCCGCCTGGGGGTCCGGCGCCCGCCGCTCCGCCTGAGGGCCCGAGACCTGTCGCTCCGCCTGGGGGTCCGGCGCCCGCCGCTCCGCCTGAGGGCCCGAGACCTGTCGCTCCGCCTGGGGGTCCGGCGCCCGCCGCTCCGCCTGAGGGCCCGAGACCTGTCGCTCCGCCTGGGGGTCCGGCGCCCGCCGCTCCGCCTGAGGGCCCGAGACCTGTCGCTCCATCTGGGGGTCCGGCGCCCGCCGCTCCGCCTGGGGGTCCGGCGCCCGCCGCTCCGCCTGGGGGCCCGATGCCTGTCGCCCCGCCTGGGGGCCCGATGCCTGTCGCCCCGCCTGGGGGCCCGATGCCTGTCGCCCCTCCCGGGGGCCCGGCGCCCGCCGCCCCGCCTGGGGGCCCGACTCCGGTCACCCCGCCCGGGGGCCCGGTGCCTGCTGCTCCGCCCGGGGGCCCGGTGCCTGGCGCCCCGCCCGGGGGCCCGATGCCTGGCGCCCCGCCCGGGGGCCCGGTGCCTGCTGCTCCGCCCGGGGGCCCGGTGCCTGCTGCTCCGCCCGGGGGCCCGGTGCCTGTTGCCCCGCCCGGGGGCCCGGTGCCTGTTGCCCCGCCCGGGGGCCCGGTGCCTGTTGCCCCGCCCGGGGGCCCGGTGCCTGTCGCCCCGCCCGGGGGCCCGATGCCTGTCGCCCCGCCTGGGGGCCCGATGCCTGTCGCCCCTCCCGGGGGCCCGGCGCCCGCCGCCCCGCCCGGGGGCCCGGTGCCTGCTGCTCCGCCCGGGGGCCCGGTGCCTGTCGCCCCACCTGGGGGCCCGATGCCTGTCGCCCCTCCCGGGGGCCCGGCGCCCGCCGCCCCGCCCGGGGGCCCGACTCCGGTCACCCCGCCCGGGGGCCCGGTGCCTGCTGCTCCGCCCGGGGGCCCGGTGCCTGCTGCTCCGCCCGGGGGCCCGGTGCCTGCTGCTCCGCCCGGGGGCCCGGTGCCTGCTGCCCCGCCCGGGGGCCCGGTGCCTGTTGCCCCGCCCGGGGGCCCGGTGCCTGTTGCCCCGCCCGGGGGCCCGGTGCCTGTTGCCCCGCCCGGGGGCCCGGCGCCCGCCGCTCCGCCTGAGGGCCCGAGACCTGTCGCTCCGCCCGGGGGTCCGGCGCCCGCCGCTCCGCCTGAGGGCCCGAGACCTGTCGCTCCGCCCGGGGGTCCGGCGCCCGCCGCTCCGCCTGAGGGCCCGAGACCTGTCGCTCCGCCTGGGGGTCCGGCGCCCGCCGCTCCGCCTGAGGGCCCGAGACCTGTCGCTCCGCCTGGGGGTCCGGCGCCCGCCGCTCCGCCTGAGGGCCCGAGACCTGTCGCTCCATCTGGGGGTCCGGCGCCCGCCGCTCCGCCTGAGGGCCCGAGACCTGTCGCTCCATCTGGGGGTCTGGCGCCCGCCGCTCCGCCTGGGGGTCCGGCGCCCGCCGCTCCGCCTGGGGGCACGATGCCTGTCGCCCCGCCTGGGGGCCCGATGCCTGTCGCCCCGCCTGGGGGCCCGATGCCTGTCGCCCCGCCTGGGGGCCCGATGCCTGGCGCCCCGCCCGGGGGCCCGATGCCTGGCGCCCCGCCCGGGGGCTCGATGCCTGGCGCCCCGCCCGGGGGCCCGGTGCCTGCTGCCCCGCCCGGGGGCCCGGTGCCTGTTGCCCCGCCCGGGGGCCCGGTGCCTGCTGCTCCGCCCGGGGGCCCGGTGCCTGCTTCCCCGCCCGGGGGCTCGGTCGCCCCGCCCGGGGGCCCGGTGCCTGCTGCTCCGCCCGGGGGCCCGGTGCCTGCTGCTCCGCCCGGGGGCCCGGTGCCTGCTGCTCCGCCCGGGGGCCCGGTGCCTGCTGCTCTGCCCGGGGGCCCGGTGCCTGCTTCCCCGCCCGGGGGCTCGGTCGCCCCGCCCGGGGGCCCGGTGCCTGCTGCTCCGCCCGGGGGCCCGGTGCCTGCTGCTCCGCCCGGGGGCCCGGTGCCTGCTGCTCCGCCCGGGGGCCCGGTGCCTGCTGCTCTGCCCGGGGGCCCGATGCATGTCGCCCCGCCCGGGGGCCCCTTGCCTGCTGCTTTGCCTGGTAATCCGATGTGCCTCTGCCCGGAGTCCTGCCCGATGTGCCTCTGCCCGGAGTCCTGCCCGATGTGCCTCTGCCCGGAGTCCTGCCCGATGTGCCTCTGCCCGATGTGCCTCTGCCCGGAGTCCAGCCCGGTGTGCCTCTGCCCGGAGTCCAGCCCGGTGTGCCGCTGCCCGGAGTCCTGCCCGGTGTGCCAGTCTTTGATATCCCGCCAGTTACCAGACCCGGGCGGTGGAACATTTTGCCCAGCTAGGACTGTTTGGAGCGTCCTGAGACCGCTCCTTGGGGGGGGGGTACTGTTAGGAATGGACTGGCCAGCAATGGTGGGACTCACCTGCCTTTTGATCTGCAGTACCAGGGCTGGCCAGCGGGTGCTCCCAGCAATCAGAGACTCAACCTTTCAGCCAGCTAACACCTGGAACTGATGATGCTGGGGTATTTAAGGGATGGCCAGACCCACAGACTCTGCCTTGGTGTTGTTTCTGTCCCGCATCCTGTTTCTGTCCCGCATCCTGTTTCTGTCCCGCATCCTGTTTCTGTCCCTCTGCCTGACCCTCTGTACTACGCTGCTTGTTACCTGTTTTGATCTCTGGCTTGTGACCCTGACCATCCCTCTGCCTGACCCTCTGTACTACGCTGCTTGCTACCTGCTGAACCTGGCCTGTGACCCCGACCATTCTCTGCTTGCTCCCCCTGTACCTACCTGCCCAATTGATATTGACCCGGCCTGCCTGACGACGCTTGCATTGTATGTACTGTTATCTGTGGGTGTTTGGTTTGGTTTGTTTGCACTGTATTATGTTTAGTATTGCACTGCGTTTATGTTTGTATGGTTAGTGTTAATAAATTGTATTGTTTATCACATATCTGAAGTCTGCGTTTCCCTGCATCAGTCACACACCTCTGGTCATACCTGGGAGCCCTGACACAGCCTTCCAGCCACATCCTTTGTCAGATGCTGCCTGACATTGTAAGCCTCCTACTAGTCTTCTATTGTACTGTGATTGTGTCATACAAATCCTGCTGTGAAGTACTGCTGTACTGGGTTCAGCCATAAGATACAGGACTTGTTGCCACCTTGTTGGAACTTTGTTTAGTACATTGTGCTGCATACCTCAACCTCCATGTGCATTTACTCCATTTTGGATAAAATCCACCTGGCCCCTCTTACATTCCCATTCTGTGCACTACCTATTCCATATAACCCCATTTTGAGTGCTGTGCAGTACATTTTCCATTCCACCTCATTGTTGATGTTTTGTCCACATTCCCAATTCCACATTGCCCTGTTTTGTAGGCTTTGTTGAATTTTCCTAGTTCCACACAATTCTGATCTGTATGCTGTCCTGTCCTGTCCTGTATATTTTAGAGTCTAATGTGTTTACAAAGGTAATGTCATAAGGTACACCACATTTAACCCAATGAACAACCAGAGTTCACAGAAAAATTATTGAAGAGAGATGAGCGACTACATTGGTCAAGCTGTTGCTTTATGGTAGTTAGCAGACAACTAACAAATAGGTGGTGTAAACTAAGCATTCCAGTAGTATACTGTATATTATTATGATAGAGGTTCCTTGTAGGGATAGGTAAGAGAGGGTAAAGGCAGGTTGGTGATATTGGGAGGGCAGGAAGGGGAAAGGGAAGGTTCAGAAACAGGTTAACAAGGGAGTCAGGGAACAACAATAATGAATTTGATAAGTCCAGTAAGATGTTGCAGTTAGAGGAACTCCAACCATGTGCAGAAAAATTAAAAGTCAACGTCTACAAATACTGTAGCTGTTGACTTTTCATAAACTGGTAATCACCAACCTAGGGATCCAGCATTGTCATCACCTGGATTAGGTCTTCGCTGGTCTTTAGGTCCCCATCACTGCCATCTTGAGTGTGGGAAGCCAGCTGTGACTTCCTACTGGCTCACAGCCGGTTCCCCACTGCGCATGCATAAATCTTGCTGTGCTTTCTGAATGGACCTGTAGCCTCCTGGGCCTGAAGCGTTTCGCAGGAGGTTGCAATGGAGTGGCTGAACTTCTGCTAAGATTACCTAGGTGATCCAAGTGGAAGTGGGAGTAGGTACCTGTCAAAACTAGATGCCCACTCCCTGAAATAAAACCTTCAAATATGGTAGAGGATGGTTGAGGAGGAGGAAAAGTGGAACATCCCTTTTTAGCTGACATTATGCTTTAAGCATATCATATTCATTCTTTTTTGGGGCTGTTATATATTTACCTCTAGGAAGCTTGGAGGATACAAGTGATTCCAATGTTTGGCAATATTTAACCGGTCAGCTAATAAAACACGGATAATAATAGTTCTAATAGTGGAGGGGAATTGATCTTTTCCTAAATGTAGAAGGGAAAACTCAAGTAACAGTGATATAAGAGGGGATGATCTCAGAGATAAGACAGAAAATTTGGTTCCAGTAGGAATGTAATAATTAGCAATTCCAAAATATATAGAAAAGTGAACCTGTATGAGCTGCAGAAACTCCAGCATTGGGGAGAATCCTCAGCACTAAATGTGGATAGCTTATACAGAGTACTGTACCATCTGTAAATTGATTTAGATCATGGCAGGATAGTGCACTTTCACAATATATACACTATATTGCCAAAAGTATTGGAGTACCCCTCCAAATCATTGGATTCAGGTGTTCCAATCACCTCCATGGCCACAGGTATATAAAATCAGGCACCTAGACATGCAGACTGCTTCTACAAATGTTAGTGAAATAATGGGTCACTCTCAGGAGCACAGTGAATTCAAGTTTGGTACCGTGATAGGTTGCCACTTTTGCAACTAGTCCATTCATGAAACTTCCTTGCTACTAAATAGTCCATAGTCAACTGTTAGTGGTATTATAACAAATTGGAAGTAACTGGAAGCAAGTCATGAAGTGGTAGGCCACGTAAAATGACAGAGTGGGGTCAGCGCATGCTGAAGTGCACAGTGCGCAGAAGTCGCCAACTATTTGCAGAGTCAATAGCTAAAGACCTCCAAACTTCATGTGGCCTTCAGATTAGCACAACAGCAGTGCGTAGAGAACTTCATGGAATGGGTTTCCATGGCCGAGCAGCTTTATTCAAGCCTTATATCACCAAGTGCAATGCAAAGCAAAGGATGCAGGGGTGTAAAGCATGCCACCACTGGACTCTAGAGAAGTGGAGACGTGTTCTCTGGAGTGACGAATCACACTTCTCTGTCTGGCAATCCGATGGACATGTCTGGGTTTAGCAGTTGCCAGGAGAACAGTACTTGCCTGACTGACTGCATTATGCCAAGTGTAAAGTTTAGTTGAGGGGGGATTATGGCGTGGGATTGATTTTCAGGGGTTGGACTTGGCTCCTTAGCTCCAGTGAAGGGATATCTTAAGGCATCAGTCATTTTGGACAATTTCATGCTCCCAACTTTGTGGGAAGAGTTTGGGGATGGCCCCTTCCAAGGTCCATAAAGACATGGATGAGCAAGTTTGGGGTGGAGTAACTTGACTGGCCTGCACAGAGTCCTGACTCCAATTCAATAGAACACCTTTATGATGAATTAGAGCGGAGACTGCGAGCCAGACCTTCTGTCCGACATCAGTACATGACTTTACAAATGCGCTTCTGGAAGAGTGGTCAAACATTCCCATAGACACATTCCTAATCCTTGTGGACAGCCTTCCCAGAAGAGTTGAAGCTGTTATAGCTGCAAAGGCTGGGCCAACTCAATATTGAACCCTACAGACTAACACTGGGATGCCATTAAAGTTCATGTGCGTGTAAAGGCAGGCATTCCAATATTTTTGGCAATATAGTGTGCATATATACATATATATGTACATATCATATACAATTGCATCACAAGTCATATTGTAATATAACGTTGTTAAATATTACCTTTCCTTTACAGTCTGCAGTGCTGTAATTATCTGTAAAATACTTTGCAAAATGACAATCTGGAGGCATTCTGTACACAGAATGCCCCCCAAGTGTCATTTTCTGCTTATGTGATTAGCTCACTGATTTTCCGTGAAGCCTGCACTAAAATAGATGTCTGATTTTGGGCATCCTTGCATCCCCTGCAACAAACATTTCAGTTTTGGTGAGACAGTCCCAAAGGTTTAATCATGTCTAAAAGGATTCAGACCCTGCCACTTTCCTCATTAGAACCTGCAAGTGCAGCAGCTGATCACTAATGAAAAAGTAACTCCCATTCACATTCATTTTGCACATAAACACAGACAAACAAACAGCTATTTCTTCCGAATAATAAAAGGTAGGAATCTGCAACAAACTTTGTTAAAATCATTCCAATGTACATTGATCATCCAGAGTGGAATGTTTTTTTCTCAACAAAAGTGGAATTACTCTTGAGGATTTCAAAGAGTTTTGGAAGAAAATGTGCTCAAGAGCTCTAACTCCTAACAACTCTCATGACTGCAAGTGTAGATCAGGGTCAGTGGGAAAAAACATTGCCACCTTACTTCAGAAATCAGAGGAGATAATTCTGGTAGGGAGTGGGAGGAAAAATGCCACTTTAAATTGGTGATCACTGGTAGGAAACATACCCACTTACATTGCTAGTCAGTGGGAGGAAAATAACCCTCTTACATTGGTACCAAAAGGTAGGTTATAACTTTTTTATATTTTAGAAGGAATGGAAAGAGATACTAAAAACTATTATTCTACCTAATTACCTAAGAACTATTATTTTACCTAACAGTTAATAATAGGTTAAACAGCTTTTTGCCAAAGTATACTGTAAAAATATTATTAAAAAGCATTTAGGAAAAGCATGTAAGAAATGCTTTAGGAAATCAAAAACTGTGTGAAGAAATCATGACAGTGTATCTATTATCAAAATTTAAATCATTAAAAAAATAAAAATACACTCACATGTTTACGTAAGACATAAGGCTGCAGTATTATTGCAACTTAACAAGACACTATCACCTTGCCAAAACCTCTGGAAAGAGCCCCCATGACCCCTATATGCTCACCTTGCAGCTCCTTTCTTGGAATGAGAGGTGTTGGCATCCCAGGGAAGCATTGGTGTCACTTCCCTAGTAATGTGACAATGCTCTGGTCTAGCAATTGGCTGCTAGACCCAGGCATTGAATGGGCAAAGAATCAACGTCTGTTCAAGAATGAAGATTCAAATGTTTGCAAAAGCCTATTTCTGATTGGTTCTCTTTGGTAAGAGCTATTGTTCAATTGCCTTTCTTTGTTGTGATGTCTAAACATGTTGATAAACATGTTATTATGTAACACTTATGGATATTATACTATTCCCTTTAATTAATAATTTAATAATTAATCAATTATTATCGCAAAAACATTTGTTTTTTGGTATGATCCCAATTCACTTAGAATTGCATAGAAGAACCACTGCGCAACCATTATTTTTATGTAGCAGGCTACATATTCTATTCACTCTCTAGCAATTCCATTTATTACAAAAGCACACAAGGGAAATCATTACACGTTAGTAGGTATCTGAAAATTTACATGCAGATATATCTATCCTGTTAAGATCTTCTGGTTTTAAAGATCTTTGTTAATGAGGAATATCTGTGAAGATGCATCCGCTTGCATGTTTTTTATTTAGAAAAATATTTTGCAATTGTAAATAAAGAGATGAACAGATGTACAGTATGTAAAAAAATAATGTATTAATTCATATTACCATTTATTTTTGTTCTGTGGTTATTAATAAAACACTGACATCGAAACATAATTATTTGTGCAGTCATATGGTAATGTACAAATATCATGCAGACTAATTTGCATCATAGTTTATTCTTCATTTCATAACGAACCCAAACATGATACAAATTTATTGATTCTTTAACCACTTGCCCTCCAGAGAATTTACCCTCCTTCCTGACCAGGTCATTTTTTGTGATATGGTGCTGCATTATGTTAACTGAAAACTGCGTGGTCACGCAACGCTGCACCCAAATGAAATTTTTGTCCTTTCTTTTTACCACAAATGGAGTGGTATTTGATTGCCTGTGCGGTTTTTATTTTTTGCGCTATAAACAAAAAAAGACAGACAATTTTGAAAAAAATAAACAATATTTTTTACTTTTTGCTATAAAACATACAGTAAAAAAATTTAAAAAATCAAATTTCATCATAAATTTAGGCCAAAATGTATTCTGCTACATGTCTTTGCTAAAAAAAATCCCAATGCATGTAAATGAATTGGTTTATGTGAAAGTTATAGCGTTTACAAATGGCAGCATATATACTGGAATCTTTTTTTTATCCTAGTAATGGTGGCGACCAGCGACTTATAGCGGGACTGCGGCGGGCATTCTGACACTAACTGCCACGGACCTGCACAGTGACACTAATTCAGTGATTCGTGCTAATAAAAAGCACTGAGACTGTACTATAAATAAATTTATAGTGCCGCGCTCCTATTTACTTATATATATAACTTAATCCTTGGGGTACATGAATTGATATCTCAAACAATACATAAATCACTGTGACTAGTGAATAAAAATAATCAGTAATAAATAATAAATAATGATAGATCAATTGTGAATCACTATGACTGGTAAATCAATTAAAAATAGATAAATTTAAATATGAATAGATCAACAACCTTCATTAATGTGACTGATATCAATCAATCAAAAAATCCTTAATTAAATGTGACTGTAAAAGGATGAAACTAAGATAAATAAAATCCTAAATCTGTGCCACTCTGATCTGATGTGATCACTCCATCTATATTGTGCAAAAGCATACATAAATGTGCAAGTGCAAACAATAAAATTCATAAAATAAAGTAAAAAGTCTTTCAAATAAGTGCAATGTGCAGGTGAATTCCTTATTCCCTCTCGCCGGGTGCTTAGTGGTCTCCCTGTGCGCTCACCTTAGTATTTGCCTAAATAAATTCAGGCAAATAAGCTTTTAATCCTTCCAGGATTGATGGGATGATACTCTTATGTTCCAGAAGATGGGTGTGGATCTATAGGGATCCTCCTGTACTCTCCTCTTTCTCCTTGTGCAGCTGCTCATAAATGGATATTTTGACCAGCTCTCTAGGAATCTCCTAATTCCCCTCCTGGGGTCACCACCTTCTCAAGTCCTCCTTTCACCAGCATGGGGAATGTGGGTCAATTGAAAGAGAGAAGAAAAAAGACCATGGTGCCTTATCCTTTTGTGTAAAGGAAATTTATTACTGCGAGTTGCGGTATTACACAGCGGTATATGGCTCTTATGTGATCCAGGACAGCATAGATGATATCAGTCAGTGAGTGAGTAATACTCTGCCTCTGCCTCTGTCTTGCTGCCTGCCTCCGTCTGCACTGGAATCACCGAGCCTCTCCGATGCAACGTCGTAACGTCAGAGCCCCTCCCCTACGCGTTGCAGCACAGGGTCACGTGACTTCATCAGGGGGAAATGATTGGATGCCACGACTTGCCCATTCACCTATATATATCCCTCGGCCACCATTTTAACGAAGCCCACATGGGCGCGGCCATTTTCCCAGTGATTTTCTTTAACTATATTGAAACCCAGTGCTTGTTCATGTGGATCCACACGAGTGCAAGAATGTATCTGTCTGTCAGACGTTGCTAATCGGGTCAGCTGTGTTCCATCTCTCATATTGCAGTTTATACAAAATGGCAAATGCCTATACCTTATATATTGCTGAGTGCATACCCTTGGGCAGGCTACCTAAAAACCTTAGACAATCTTTATTATTATGAAATTAAAAATACATATTGAATCATACAGATAAAATTAAAAATTTAAAAATTAATTAGATTTTTACTGATGCATATAAAAATATTAGCATCAATTATGGACACCATACATATCGTTTTTTATCTGGCCTGATATTATCAATGTTATATTGTGATTAGTATCTCACATCATCTTAAACAAATCCTTTTGTACCCTTATTGTTAAAGGGATGCTTAATTAGATTAAATTTATTAAATTATTTAGAATATGTAAGCTCTGTACATATAAATGTATTAATATGCTCACATTTTTAAAAACAGCTAAAATATGTCTAAAAAAATTTATTAAAAATTATTAAGAATATATCAAAAATAGAGCCAACCCTAGGCTATGAGTAATTGATGGACCTCAAAGTATGATTACATGCTATCTCCGTCTGCATACTTATTTATTACTGATAAAACATGCGAGGTCAAACTCCTTGTTTAACCCATTGGGAGCTAGACAACCCATTTCATAGATCCACTTCGATTCCTTCTTGCTGATTTCCCTTACCAGGTTGTCACCGCTCCAGTGTTGTACATGTTTTTCTATACCCCAGAACTCTAATTTCCTTGCATCTTTATTATGGTATTTCTTAAAGTGCTGTGATAAGTGGTGATATTTATATCCCCTGTTTATATTGTATACATGTTCTTTTATTCGTTCTCTTAGCATCCTTTTAGTGCGACCAATGTATATAAGGTTGCATGGGCATTTCAGAGCATAGATAACCCCTCTTGTGTCACATGATATAAATTGCTGGATACTATATTCTTTTCCACTCATGGGGTTCTGAAATGTGAATCTTCTCCTGGGGTTATTTACCAATCTGATGCAACTATAGCATCTACCACAAGTATAGAACCCCTTTCCCTGAAAGAAACTTATTTGATGATTTTTAGTAGGTGGTGCTATTATACTTTTGACAACATTATCTCTAATGTTGGGAGCTTTTTTGTATATAAACCTTGGTATTTCTGGGATATTATTTTTCAAGTGCTTATCTAATGTTAGAATCTTCCAGTGTTTCTTTATTATGTTTTGTACTGATTTGTACTGTGTGTTATATTGTAACACTACTGATAGTTCCTCCTTTTCAGTGTTCTCTTTTTGTTTATCTGCTATCAGTTTATTACGATCCATAAAGCCTACTTTCTCCCTTTCCTTTTGTATTATTTCTTTTTTATACCCTTTGTTTATAAATCTTTCTGATATTATTCCACTTTGTTCTACATAGTCCTTCATTTTTGTACAGTTCCTTTTCAGCCTAATAAATTGGCCTCTAGGGATATTTGTTAACCACGCTTTGTGATGGCAGCTGTCTATGGGGATGTATGCATTTCTATCAACTGATTTAAAATGGTTTTTTGTGTATAATTGTATTCCCTCTTTAAAAATTTGAATATCTAGAAAATTTATAGAAGTTTCATGTATATCATAGCTCAATTTTATATTTGCTTCATTCCTATTTAGGTCATCATAGAATTTAGTGAGTTCTTCTTTTTCACCATTCCATACAACCAGTAGGTCATCAATGTACCTCTTGTATATTACTATTTCTGTTTTCGTATTCTGAAACACTGATTCATCATCCCATTTCGCCATATAAAGATTAGCAATGCTAGGGGCGAATTTAGCGCCCATAGCTACTCCTCTTCTATGGGAATAGTATGTGTTACCATACCAGAAATAGTTGTGAGTAAGACAAAATTTTAAACATTTTATAATAAATTTTTTGTGTCTATTGGGGATATTTCCATATTTGTTGAGCGCCCATTTAGCTGCTTCTATGGCCCCCTGATGATCTATGTTGGTGTACAATGCTGCTACATCTGCTGTACTCAAAAGCGTGTTTTTGTCTATTTGTATGTCCTTCATTTCCTGTATTACATGTTTTGTATCCCTTAAGTATGCTCTAGTTTTAGTTACTAATGGCTGCAGATAATTGTCTACATATTCACCCAGTCTCGCTGTGAGTGAATCTATCCCATTTATAATGGGTCTGCCTGGCGGATTGGTACTATTTTTGTGAATTTTAGGAACTGAATACATGATGGGTAGTCTACATACTGATGGTACTAGATATTCATGTTCTTTCTCATTTATCACTCCCTTCTTTTTCCCATATGAAACTAGCTTTATTAGCTTTTTCTTATATTCCTTGGTGGGGTTATTTATTAGCACTTCATATGTATCTTTATCATTAGGCATTTCTGTCATAATTGATTCATAGTAGGTCCTTGATTGCATCACTATGCCCCCTCCCTTATCCGCTGGACGTACTACAATATCATTCCTCTTTTTCAGTGTATCTAGGCCTCTCTTGAGATTGGTCGCCATTTTTGGTTTTTTGATCCGGAGGGATTCCAAATCTTGCAATACCATATATTTAAACGTGTCTATATACTTGTTATCTCCAATCTGGGGATTAAAAACTGATTTGTTCTTGAGTTGACTACATGTAGTGTGTTCTATTGCTCCGGTGTTATGTGTAATAGGATTACTAGCATAGTACTTTTTTAAATTGAGCTTCCTAATCAGTTTCTGTATGCTCACGTAAGTATCAAATTTGTTTAATCCTTTTTGCGGAGCATACTTGAGACCCTTGCTTAACACATGTATTTCCTCCTCTGTAAGGGGTAATCCACTAATGTTAAAGATGCCTTCACCCTTTAGTCCCTTCTTCTTTTTTTGTTGTGTCCTTCTTCCTCCTCTTTTCCCTCTCTTTCTTGAGTATATTGTATTTCTTCTTCCCTCCCCCCTTTGGGGATTCAAATCCCATCCTAAAAAAGGATTGGGGAGGGGTGAATTTGGTTCTTCCCTTTCTAGGGGTGAGTATCTATTGTGTGTAGGTACTTGGTATGGTTTGTTCATTATTGGATATTGTGCTTGGTATTGTGGCCTATATATTTTTGGGAGAAAACCAGGATGATCCAAGTATTAATAATCTATTTAAGAAATTAGGGAACCTTATGGATAAAAAAATTAGTATCTGGTGGGACATAGCCACTATGGAAAAATATATAAAAGAAAGAATGATCTCGAGGAAGCTTAGATGGGAATTACCTATTAATGATGGTCTATTGGAGGAGGAAGACAAGGAAGAATGGTACAATTTCTTTAATGAAAAAGGAATGGAGGTTCTCCAATTCCTACTTAAAAGAAAACAAAGAAAAATGAGGAAAATTGAAAAAGTGATAAAGGAGTACCAAAACAAGGTAGAGACTAGTAAAGACCACCCAGAGTTCACAAAATACTTATCCCAGCTGAATAAAAATGCCCAGAAAAAAGACACAGAAATTAAGAACAAGAAAAAGAAAAAATTGCAGAGAGTGAGCCACGATTATCAACAAAAATCATTATTTAAATGGCAAACTAACCCCAATCTTAATGAGATTAAATCTACAGAATCCACACCGGTTAAAACCAATGAGAAAGCACCAGCCCCCAAAAAAGCATTAGGGTTTAAAACACCAACAAAAGATAACAGGGTACATCCCCAATACAAAGGAGGGAACCCCAATAACTGGAGACCACAATATTACACTCCGGGACCATATAGACCTCCATATAATCAACCCTATCAAGGGGGGAGACCATATTATAATGGCAATAGAGGCCATAACCAGAGAGGCCCCCAAGGATATTACACACAAGAATACTATGGGAGGCCTGGTCAAAATAGAGGCCCATACTATCCTAAACCACAAAGGCCACAATACCAAGCACAATATCCAATAATGAACAAACCATACCAAGTACCTACACACAATAGATACTCACCCCTAGAAAGGGAAGAACCAAATTCACCCCTCCCCAATCCTTTTTTAGGATGGGATTTGAATCCCCAAGGGGGGAGGGAAGAAGAAATACAGTATACGCAAGAAAGAGAGGGAAAAGAGGAGGAAGAAGGACACAACAAAAAAAGAAGAAGGAACTAAAGGGTGAAGGCATCTTTAACATTAGTGGATTTCCCCTTACAGAGGAGGAAATACATGCGTTAAGCAAGGGTCTCAAGTATGCTCCGCAAAAAGGATTAAACAAATTTGATACTTACGTGAGCATACAGAAACTGATTAGGAAGCTCAATTTAAAAAAGTACTATGCTAGTAATCCTATTACACATAACACCGGAGCAATAGAACACACTTGTAGTCAACTCAAGAACAAATCAGTTTTTAATCCCCAGATTGGAGATAACAAGTATATAGACACGTTTAAATATATGGTATTGCAAGATTTGGAATCCCTCCGGATCAAAAAACCAAAAATGGCGACCAATCTCAAGAGAGGCCTAGATACACTGAAAAAGAGGAATGATATTGTAGTACGTCCAGCGGATAAGGGAGGGGGCATAGTGATGCAATCAAGGACCTACTATGAATCAATTATGACAGAAATGCCTAATGATAAAGATACATATGAAGTGCTAATAAATAACCCCACCAAGGAATATAAGAAAAAGCTAATAAAGCTAGTTTCATATGGGAAAAAGAAGGGAGTGATAAATGAGAAAGAACATGAATATCTAGTACCATCAGTATGTAGACTACCCATCATGTATTCAGTTCCTAAAATTCACAAAAATAGTACCAATCCGCCAGGCAGACCCATTATAAATGGGATAGATTCACTCACAGCGAGACTGGGTGAATATGTAGACAATTATCTGCAGCCATTAGTAACTAAAACTAGAGCATACTTAAGGGATACAAAACATGTAATACAGGAAATGAAGGACATACAAATAGACAAAAACACGCTTTTGAGTACAGCAGATGTAGCAGCATTGTACACCAACATAGATCATCAGGGGGCCATAGAAGCAGCTAAATGGGCGCTCAACAAATATGGAAATATCCCCAATAGACACAAAAAATTTATTATAAAATGTTTAAAATTTTGTCTTACTCACAACTATTTCTGGTATGGTAACACATACTATTCCCATAGAAGAGGAGTAGCTATGGGCGCTAAATTCGCCCCTAGCATTGCTAATCTTTATATGGCGAAATGGGAAGATGAATCAGTGTTTCAGAATACGAAAACAGAAATAGTAATATACAAGAGGTACATTGATGACCTACTGGTTGTATGGAATGGTGAAAAAGAAGAACTCACTAAATTCTATGATGACCTAAATAGGAATGAAGCAAATATAAAATTGAGCTATGATATACATGAAACTTCTATAAATTTTCTAGATATTCAAATTTTTAAAGAGGGAATACAATTATACACAAAAAACCATTTTAAATCAGTTGATAGAAATGCATACATCCCCATAGACAGCTGCCATCACAAAGCGTGGTTAACAAATATCCCTAGAGGCCAATTTATTAGGCTGAAAAGGAACTGTACAAAAATGAAGGACTATGTAGAACAAAGTGGAATAATATCAGAAAGATTTATAAACAAAGGGTATAAAAAAGAAATAATACAAAAGGAAAGGGAGAAAGTAGGCTTTATGGATCGTAATAAACTGATAGCAGATAAACAAAAAGAGAACACTGAAAAGGAGGAACTATCAGTAGTGTTACAATATAACACACAGTACAAATCAGTACAAAACATAATAAAGAAACACTGGAAGATTCTAACATTAGATAAGCACTTGAAAAATAATATCCCAGAAATACCAAGGTTTATATACAAAAAAGCTCCCAACATTAGAGATAATGTTGTCAAAAGTATAATAGCACCACCTACTAAAAATCATCAAATAAGTTTCTTTCAGGGAAAGGGGTTCTATACTTGTGGTAGATGCTATAGTTGCATCAGATTGGTAAATAACCCCAGGAGAAGATTCACATTTCAGAACCCCATGAGTGGAAAAGAATATAGTATCCAGCAATTTATATCATGTGACACAAGAGGGGTTATCTATGCTCTGAAATGCCCATGCAACCTGATATACATTGGTCGCACTAAAAGGATGCTAAGAGAACGAATAAAAGAACATGTATACAATATAAACAGGGGATATAAATATCACCACTTATCACAGCACTTTAAGAAATACCATAATAAAGATGCAAGGAAATTAGAGTTCTGGGGTATAGAAAAACATGTACAACACTGGAGGGGTGACAACCTGGTAAGGGAAATCAGCAAGAAGGAATCGAAGTGGATCTATGAAATGGGTTACTAAAACAGGGTGAGTGAGCGCAAATCACAAGACAGCAGCTAGCACACAAGGCAATCCTCAACACCAAAAAAACAAAATATACAAATGGTATGCAGCGCTAAATGGTATATCAACCATCAATAAAAGGATGGATGAGACAGTGAATAAACAGTCAAAATATGAATAGTTCCATATAGATAAAACATAAATAAATGTTAAAATCCAATCCGGCTTGTGGAAAAATCCAGTAAATGATTGCGCTTACCACAAAAACATACGAACAAAGCGTTGTATGTATATGATGGACATCAGGGCCTGGTCAGCAACTAGAACAGCATCCGGTCACCATATGAGACTTCCAGGAATGGTGGAAACCCCCCACGGTCATCTCCGGTTTTACCAGTGCCGGTTTTACCGGTGCGAGGACACCGAGAGAGCGGAGCGGGTGAGTGTGAGATCGCGTTACCAAGGTGGTGTGATCCAGATGAACAGTGCGTGGAGAGGACTTCGTTGGACCTGCTGGTAAAATCAGAGATGACCGTGGGGGGTTTCCACCATTCCTGGAAGTCTCATATGGTGACCGGATGCTGTTCTAGTTGCTGACCAGGCCCTGATGTCCATCATATACATACAACGCTTTGTTCGTATGTTTTTGTGGTAAGCGCAATCATTTACTGGATTTTTCCACAAGCCGGATTGGATTTTAACATTTATTTATGTTTTATCTATATGGAACTATTCATATTTTGACTGTTTATTCACTGTCTCATCCATCCTTTTATTGATGGTTGATATACCATTTAGCGCTGCATACCATTTGTATATTATGAAATGGGTTGTCTAGCTCCCAATGGGTTAAACAAGGAGTTTGACCACGCATGTTTTATCAGTAATAAATAAGTATGCAGACGGAGATAGCATGTAATCATACTTTGAGGTCCATCAATTACTCATAGCCTAGGGTTGGCTCTATTTTTGATATATTCTTAATAATTTTTAATAAATTTTTTTAGACATATTTTAGCTGTTTTTAAAAAATGTGAGCATATTAATACATTTATATGTACAGAGCTTGAAATATTCTAAATAATTTAATAAATTTAATCTAATTAAGCATCCCTTTAACAATAAGGGTACAAAAGGATTTGTTTAAGATGATGTGAGATACTACTCACAATATAACATTGATAATATCAGGCCAGATAAAAAACGATATGTATGGATCCACATGAACAAGCACTGGGTTTCAATATAGTTAAAGAAAATCACTGGGAAAATGGCCGTGCCCATGTGGGCTTCGTTAAAATGGCGGCCGAGGGATATATATAGGTGAATGGGCAAGTCGTGGCATCCAATCATTTCCCCCTGATGAAGTCACGTGACCCTGTGACGCAACGCGTAGGGGAGGGGCTCTGACGTCACTACGTTGCATCGGTGAGACTCGGTGATTCCAGTGCAGACGGAGGCAGGCAGCAAGACAGAGGCAGAGTATTACTCACTCACTGACTGATATCATCTATGCTATCCTGGATCACATAAGAGCCATATACCGCTGTGTAATACCGCAACTGGCAGTAATAAATTTCCTTTACACAAAAGGATAAGGCACCATGGTCTTTTTTCTTCTCTCTTTCAATTGACCCACATTCCCCATGCTGGTGAAAGGAGGACTTGAGAAGGTGGTGACACCAGGAGGGGAATTAGGAGATTCCTAGAGAGCTGGTCAAAATATCCATTTATGAGCAGCTGCACAAGGAGAAAGAGGAGAGTACAGGAGGATCCCTATAGATCCACACCCATCTTCTGGAACATCTTACATAAGAGAATCATCCCATCAATCCTGGAAGGATTAAAAGCTTATTTGCCTGAATTTATTTAGGCAAATACTAAGGTGAGCGCATAGGGAGACCACTAAGCACCCGGCGAGAGGGAATAAGGTATTCACCTGCACATTGCACTTATTTGAAAGACTTTTTACTTTATTTTATGAATTTTATTGTTTGCACTTGCACATTTATGTATGCTTTTGCACAATATAGATGGAGTGATCACATCAGATCAGAGTGGCACGGATTTAGGTTTTTATTTATCTTAGTTTCATCCTTTTACAGTCACATTTAATTAAGGATTTTTTGATTGATTGATATCAGTCACATTAATGAAGGTTGTTGATCTATTCATATTTAAATGTATCTATTTTTAATTGATTTACCAGTCATAGTGATTCACAATTGATCTATCATTATTTATTATTTATTATTGATTATTTTTATTCACTAGTCACAGTGATTTATGTATTGTTTCAGATATCAATTCATGTACCCCAAGGATTAAGTTATATATATAAGTAAATAGGAGCGCGGCACTATAAATTTATTTATAATATTGTATATACACTAGCAAGTGAGTCTGTGTAAGTGCCAGCGCACCAAGCACATTTTATCAGTAGACAATTATATATTACCCACTGAATGCCTCATTCATAATAGCTCACAAGTATTCACTATTTATACTGAGACTGTACTAATTACACTGGGCAGGAAGTGGTTAACATCTGGGGCAATCAAAGGGTTAACTGTGTGCTGTTTTACTATGTGTGATGTGTGTGCTTTACTGTGTAAGCATGCTGCTTTGTATTGCTCTGCTATGCAGAGCAAAACAAAGCAGCATGCTGGAGCTGACAGGGGAGAGATCTGTATTGTATACATACAGCTCTCTCCTCTGTCAGTGTTCTTTGGCGATCGCTGGTTGCCAGGGAGGAATCTCCGGCCAGGACCCGGTGATTGACAACCATAGCCAGCAATGGCAGCACGGGTAGGGTGGCGCGCACGCGCCCTACCCGAAAATGCTAAATCACGTATATACATATGATTTTTACGCAGCCCCACTGCCCTGTCCCTTTCTGTATTTCTGTGGTTTGAACTACTGTTGAGTGCCCATTAAGGGAAGCCTTGCTGTGTAGGAGCCATTTCACCAGAACTATTACACTTGTTTGAAGTTTTCGTTCATCTCACTGCACATAGAAGTCTAAATTCCCACACTTTTTTGAGTATGTTGTTTTTGATGGGACCATTTCTGATTTTCCCTACAATGCTCACGCCTGAAAAAACCCTCAGACAATCAAATCTAAACTAATCTAATATCTTCTACAGCAGAACACAGTCTACATTACAAAAAAAAGATTATATACTTACCTAATAGCAAATATACTTGCTATAATAATAATGCCTTAATATCTGCCCAAAAACTAAAGCATAAAATAATATACAGTAAATTACAAAACAAATAAATAACCAAGCTGCCAGCAGAAGACCCTACATACAGTAGTCATGTCAAGTTATACAAGTTCTTATGTTGAAATATAGTTAAAAATAAAAAAAAAATAAACATTTTTACAAATTTGCTAATAGTGTACCAACACTGTTATACCTTGCAATTGAGCTGTATAGCCCATTTACTGAACTCTTTGTCATTTCAGGTAAACATAAAAGGGTAGGAATAGCGTTTGGGCTTTAATGGCTCTTAGATTGTAAGCTCGAAGGAGCAGGGCCTTCCTAACCCTCTTGTATTGAACTGTATTGTTGCTGTATTGTCTCCCGTTATATTGTAAAGCGTTGAGCAAACTGTTGGCGCTATATAAATCCTGTATAATAATAATGGCAATATGCAGTGAAGAAAAAACAAAGTGTGGTGGTGTTATGGTAATAACTCTAAACTTCACCAATAGAGAATAGTCCTCTAAGGCTAGATGGGTACTCCTAAAACAGGGTTCTGCTGTTCTTTGTCCTGTTATTCTTGCGGAGAAGTGCAGAGGACTGAGCAGTGTTTCCTTGGCTATCAATAATGGCACTGATAAACAAAAATGCTGACAGAAGAAAAAAGCCTTTGCTGGTGAGCAGCACATGGAAGCCCAAATCGCAAGCATAGGTGTAAATGGGGAACATCTGAGGACAGAATAATGATGGGCACAGTCAGAGCATAATGTACAGCATTCATTGCTGGGTACATGGTATGAGAGGCAACATCCAGTGGCAGGCACAGAACAGGAGGAATTGCATCCAGCAGTTGGCAGGAGGTAGGAGGGGTGCATACTGATGGAAAGCAGAGAGAAGAAGGCAAACTAACTCATTGCGGCCAATATGCAGAAGATGCATACATAAAAAGTAAAAACAGAGTAGTGGCTGCAGCATGCTTATGGTGGGCAGAGGATGTTATATATTGTAATAAAAAAAGTGGAGAATATCACAATTTTTTGTTCTTGACAATCAAATACTGCATAGAGAGATTGATAGTAGGGCAGGAATGGCACATAGGGATAACAGAAATGTCAGTCTCACTCCAAAAAAAAAAAATGTCCTACTACCAGCTTGAAAATAGTCTTAGCCACCTTCACAACTCCACTCATAATTGCAAACAGCGTTACAATGGCATCAATAGAAAAATGTATGCGCAGGTATAGTGGTGTATTTAGGTTTTGTGCTGCCCTAGGCAACACAAAAATCATCTGTCCACACGGACACTGACCAACACAACCCCCCTTCCCCCTCCCGCAAAGAGAGAAATGACATTGACCAACAATACCCTTGCACCCCACCTGGGAGAGAGTTCCACTACCCCTCCCTGGCGATAGAGAGACACTCATCTTCACAGCGATGGACATCCCCGGGAGCGAGAGTCAGGCTCTACTTACACCATCAAACAGCCCGCAGCCTCTCTCGGATCCCACCTGGTTCCCATGGTACACATGTCCCTTCTTTCATCCCTTCTTCAAGGGGGAGGTGCTGCCCCCCTGAAAAATGCCACCCTAGGCAAGTGCCTTGTTTGCCTTGTGGTAAATACACCCCTGCATAGGTATCATCAGACCATCAGCAGTGGAAACAGGCAGACAGAGAATAACCTCTTACAGTAAAGCTCATTATGATGACCAAGATGTCACGGATGATGAAATCACATTACAATAATGGTATTCACCTCTAGCAGGTACGTTTTTATTAAATTAAATTTTTTTACTAATTCATTTTTCTTTACATCGCATTTTCTTTAATCTTTTCCTACCTCCCTCCATGCATTTCTTATTTCAGGAGTCCTCCCACCCATCCCTCCTGCCATCCATATATCTCATTAATCTTCCTTCCCTTCTGCATTACACATATCCATTTATTCATCCCACTCCTTTACCCCAGGTTCACACCCTAGCGTTTTCTGCAGCGTTTTGCAGAAACGCAGTACAGTCCATTTAACATGATTCCCTATGGGACATGTTCATATCTCCGCGTTTTCACCTGGAGTGTTTGTTGGAAAGGGTCAGGGACTTTTTTGAATGCAAAAAGTTGCATTTTTTGTTCTATAGACTTCAATGGAAAAGCTGCAGAAAAGCATGTATTGCCACTTATTTGATGCAGTTTGCATTTTAAATCTGCCTAGCAACAAGAAAAATATAATAAATGACCCCACACACACACAAAACACATCAAAAAAGGCAGCAAAAACATGTAGAAACCGCAATGCAGAAACGGCTCAAACACAACCTGCATAGGTTTGAACCTAGCCTAAAATCTCATTATGATGAGCAGGAACAAATAGCATTTACGAATACTAACCAAGATGTCACTGATGATGGAATCACATTACAATAATGGTTTTCACCTCTAGCAGGCAAGTTTTTTTTAATTAATACTTTCATTGTCATACTTATGCAACGTTCTTGCTTCTGCTTTTTTACTAATTCATTTTTCTTTACATCATATTTTCTTTCATCTTTTCCTATGCATTTCTGATTTCAGGAGTCCTCCCACCCATCCCTCCTGCCATCCATATATCTCATTAATCTTCCATCCCTTCTGCATTACACATATCCATTCATTCATCCCACTCCTTTAAGCATAGCTTGACTTATAACACAGAAGTGTGTTTTATTGTAAGATAAAGTAAGATTAAAAAAGAAAGAAAAAGAAAACTTTCTTTCCTCAGAACTAGCAAACATTGAGCAAGAAGGGCCCCATGATGTATAATAATTTTCCTAATATAAGGTAAGATGTAGAAATGAATTATAAAGGCACTGTAAAAATGTATTAAATAACTGGCTTGTTTAGTAGAGATGAGCGAAGTATTCAAAAATTCGATTCGACTGATTCAGCGAATTCGTGGACAATATTCGATTCGAGTCGAATATATTCGCTTTTTTAACTTAAAAAAGGGTGTTTCTAGGCTTCAGAGAGACTAAATATTAGTGCAGAACACTGTACCTTTAATTTAAATGCCCTTGGAGTCTGCTGGGGAAGAGAAATAATACTGTCAGTCAGTATGACATGCAGATGAGTGCCGTCGATCTTAGAATCACCGCACACTTCACTCATTTGGCCAGTCACGGGGCCAAAACCAGTATTTGGAGCCACAGTGTGGCGGTGGAGGCAGCAGCAATGGGAGGCCATACAGCAACCTATGACAAAATGGAAACCAGCAGGAGTGTGAGGAGACCTCAAAGTGGCACATGGCAGAGTGGGAGCAATGGGAGGCGGTACAGGGACCCATGTCACACTGTGGACCCAGCAGCAGCGTGACGAGGCGGTACGGGGGCCCATGGCAGATTTGGGGCCTGGCAGCACCTATGGGAGGCCTGTAATCTGCCAGCAACCTATGACAAAATGGAAACCAGCAGGAGTGTGAAGAGACCTGAAAGTGGCACATGGCAGAGTGGGAGCAATGGGAGGCGGTACAGGGACCCATGTCACACTGTGGACCCAGCAGCAGCGTGACCAGGCGGTACGGGGGCCCATGGCAGATTACAGGCCTGGCAGCAGCAATGGGAGGCCCGTAATCTGCCAGCACCCTATGACAAAAAATGGAACACACCAGCAGTGTGTGAGGAGACCTGAAAGTGGCACATGGCAGAGTGTGGCGATGGAGACAGCAGCAATGGGAGGCCGTACAGGGACCCATGACAGACTCTGGACTTGGCAGCAGCATGAGGAGGCGGCATAGGGGCCCATGGCAGATTAGGGGCCTGGCAGCAGCTATGGGAGGCCCGTAATCTGCCAGCACCCTATGTCAAAAAATTCAACACACCAGCAGTGTGAGGAGACCTGAAAGTGGCACATGGCAGAGTGTGGCGATGGAGACAGCAGCAATGGGAGGCCGTATAGGGACCCATGACAGACTCTGGACTTGGCAGCAGCATGAGGAGGCGGTATAGGGGCCCATGGCAGATTAGGGGCCTGGCAGCAGCTATGGGAGGCCCGTAATCTGCCAGCACCCTATGTCAAAAAATTAAACACACCAGCAGTGTGAGGAGACCTGAAAGTGGCACATGGCAGAGTGTGGCGATGGAGACAGCAGCAATGGGAGGCCGTACAGGGACCCATGAGAGACTCTGGACTTGGCAGCAGCATGAGGAGGCGGTATAGGGGCCCATGGCAGATTAGGGGCCTGGCAGCAGCTATGGGAGGCCCGTAATCTGCCAGCACCCTATGACAAAAAATGGAACACACCAGCAGTGTGAGGAGACCTGAAAGTGGCACATGTTTGGGGCATGATTCATGGCGGATTTAGTCAGTTGTGTCAGGAACTGGTGGTTTGAAATCCAGACTAATCCACGCCTGATTCATTTTCACAAACGTGAGTCTCTCCACACTTTGGGTGGACAGTCGTGTCCTCCGCGGAGTTGCAATACCTCCTGCCGCACTAAACACGCGCTCCGATGCCACGCTACTGGCCGGGCATGACAGCCTTTCAAGGGCAAATTCAGCTAGTTGGGGCCAAAGGTCAAGTTTCGTTGCCCAGTAGTCAAGGGTATTGTCTACCTCGGTTGGCAGGGTGCTGTCCAAGTAGGCCCAAGCCTGTTGTTTGAGGTCCTGCTCCAGGTCCACCTGATGCTGCTGCTGCTGCTGCTGCGGATGGTTATTAGTTTCCTCACTGCGCTGGTGAAGAAAGCTACTCATCATCGACTGCAGACTGAGGCAGCTGCTGCTGGTGGAGCTGCCACTGCTCCTACCACCCCACCCCTCCCCTGCTGCCATGGCAGCGTAACGCGAGCGCACAGAGCCCACAGTGTCTGAGGATGGACGTTGGAGCAGACAGGCAGAGACCAGCTGACTACATAGGTGGTTTTTATAATACGTTATTTTGGCCTCCCTCTCAGCAGGTGTGAAAAAGGCCACCATTTTGGAACGGTAGCGAGGGTCCAACAAGGTGGACAGCCAAAAGTCATCCCTCTGTCTGATGGTTATTATTCGGCTGTCGGTACGCAAGCAAGCGAGCATGCTATGGGCCATTTGTGCCAAGGAATGCGAGGGACTCCCTGCCTCCATCTCCACAGCATACTGCCACGGTGCGTCTGGGTCCTCTGTCTCCTCTTCCTCCTCCTCTACCAGATGCTCCTGCTCCTCCACTCCTGTCCGCTGAGTGGAAAAACCACCCATTTCACTCAATAATTCCTGAGCACCAATGTCCTCCTCTACCTCCTCCTCTTCTTCCTGTCCTGCCCCCACAGGGGTCATGTGGCGTTGAGATCTGTGCGCCACGTCTACCGCACCCTGACCAGCCATTATTAACAGCATCTGTTCCAGGACGTGCAACAGAGGAATGACGTCGTTCATCTCATAGTCCTGCCGACTCACGAATAGCGTGGCCTCCTCAAAGGGCCTGAGCAAGCGCAGGTGTCACACATGAGCTGCCAATGGCTGACATCTAAGTTACACAGGGAGTACCTTTATCCGCTTTTAACATCAGGAAATCTGTGATGGCCTTTTGCTGTTCGTAAAGGCAGTCTAACATATGTAGGGTTGAATTCCACCTTGTTGCAACGTCACAGCATGAGGAGTCGGTACGGGGGCCCATGGCAGATTACGGGCCTGGCAGCAGCAATGGGAGGCGGTATAGGGGCCCATGGCAGATTAGGGGCCTGGCAGCAGCTATAGGAGGCCCGTAATCTGCCAGCAACCTATGTCAAAAAATTCAACACACCAGCAGTGTGAGGAGACCTGAAAGTGGCACATGGCATGAGACACTGTGGACCTGGCAGCAGCATGAGGAGGCGGTACAGGGGCCCATGGCAGATTAGGGGCCTGGCAGCAGCTATGGGAGGCCCGTAATCTGCCAGCACCCTATGTCAAAAAATTCAACACACCAGCAGTGTGAAGAGACCTGAAAGTGGCACATGGCAGAGTGTGGCGATGGAGACAGCAGCAATGGGAGGCCGTACAGGGACCCATGACAGACTCTGGACTTGGCAGCAGCATGAGGAGGCGGTATAGGGGCCCATGGCAGATTAGGGGCCTGGCAGCAGCTATAGGAGGCCCGTAATCTGCCAGCACCCTATGTCAAAAAATTCAACACACCAGCAGTGTGAGGAGACCTGAAAGTGGCACATGGCATGAGACACTGTGGACCTGGCAGCAGCATGAGGAGGCGGTACAGGGTCCCATGGCAGATTAGGGGCCTGGCAGCAGCTATGGGAGGCCCGTAATCTGCCAGCACCCTATGTCAAAAAATTCAACACACCAGCAGTGTGAAGAGACCTGAAAGTGGCACATGGCAGAGTGTGGCGATGGAGACAGCAGCAATGGGAGGCCGTACAGGGACCCATGACAGACTCTGGACTTGGCAGCAGCATGAGGAGGCGGTATAGGGGCCCATGGCAGATTAGGGGCCTGGCAGCAGCTATGGGAGGCCCGTAATCTGCCAGCACCCTATGTCAAAAAATTCAACACACCAGCAGTGTGTGAGGAGACCTGAAAGTGGCACATGGCAGAGTGTGGCGATGGAGACAGCAGCAATGGGAGGCCGTACAGGGACCCATGACAGACTCTGGACTTGGCAGCAGCATGAGGAGGCGGTATAGGGGCCCATGGCAGATTAGGGGCCTGCCAGCAGCTATGGGAGGCCCGTAATCTGCCAGCACCCTATGTCAAAAAATTCAACACACCAGCAGTGTGTGAGGAGACCTGAAAGTGGCACATGGCAGAGTGTGGCGATGGAGACAGCAGCAATGGGAGGCCGTACAGGGACCCATGAGAGACTCTGGACCTGGCAGCAGCATGAGGAGGCGGTATATAGGGGCCCATGGCAGATTAGGGGCCTGGCAGCAGCTATGGGAGGCCCGTAATCTGACAGCACCCTATGTCAAAAAATTCAACACACCAGCAGTGTGAGGAGACCTGAAAGTGGCACATGGCATGAGAGACTGTGGACCTGGCAGCAGCATGAGGAGGCGGTATAGGGGCCCATGGCAGATTAGGGGCCTGGCAGCAGCTATGGGAGGCCCGTAATCTGCCAGCACCCTATGTCAAAAAATTCAACACACCAGCAGTGTGTGAGGAGACCTGAAAGTGGCACATGGCAGAGTGTGGCGATGGAGACAGCAGCAATGGGAGGCCATACAGGGACCCATGACAGACTCTGGACCTGGCAGCAGCATGAGGAGGCGGTACAGGGGCCCATGGCAGATTAAGGCCTGGCAGCAGCAATGGGATGCCCGTAATCTGCCAGCACCCTATGACAAAATGGAACCCTGGGCTGGGGCAGGCAGAACCGCCGTATCTTTATCACGGTTTTCCCAGGCCACCGAATGGCGACGCTGCATATGCTGACGCAACGCTGTAGTCCCAACATGGGCCCCCTGGCCACGCTTGACTTTCTGGCCACATAGTCGACATACGGCTACGTTTACTTCCTCGGGCGGCTTGACGAAAAATTGCCACACCCCCGAGTAGGAAACTTTGCCCCCGCTACTCCTCACTGGCTGACTGCTACTTCCTCCGTGCACACCGGCATCACTACTGGCCGCGGTGGTAGGCTGCAGTGGAGCTGGTGCTCTACTCCGTGGCCGTTTGCCTCCACTGACACTGCTGCGACCCTGCTGCCTCCTGGCAGCAGCAATGGGAGGCCATACAGGGACCCATGACACACTCTGGACCTGGCAGCAGCATGAAGAGGCGGTACAGGGGCCCATGGCAGATTAGGGGCCTGGCAGCAGCTATGGGAGGCCCGTAATCTGCCAGCACCCTATGTCAAAAAATTCAACACACCAGCAGTGTGAAGAGACCTGAAAGTGGCACATGGCAGAGTGTGGCGATGGAGACAGCAGCAATGGGAGGCCATACAGGGACCCATGACAGACTCTGGACCTGGCAGCAGCATGAAGAGGCGGTACAGGGGCCCATGGCAGATTACGGGCCTGGCAGCAGCAATGGGAGGCCCGTAATCTGCCAGCACCCTATGACAAAAAATGGAACACACCAGCAGTGTGTGAGGAGACCTGAAAGTGGCACATGTTTGGGGCATGATTCATGGCGGATTTAGTCAGTTGTGTCAGGAACTGGTGGTTTGAAATCCAGACTAATCCACGCCTGATTCATTTTCACAAACGTGAGTCTCTCCACACTTTGGGTGGACAGTCGTGTCCTCCGCGGAGTTACAATACCTCCTGCCGCACTAAACACGCGCTCCGATGCCACGCTACTGGCCGGGCATGACAGCCTTTCAAGGGCAAATTCAGCTAGTTGGGGCCAAAGGTCAAGTTTCGTTGCCCAGTAGTCAAGGGGATTGTCTACCTCGGTTGGCAGGGTGCTGTCCAAGTAGGCCCAAGCCTGTTGTTTGAGGTCCTGCTCCAGGTCCACCTGATGCTGCTGCTGCTGCTGCGGCTGGTTAGTAGTTTCCTCACTGCGCTGGTGAAGAAAGCTACTCATCATCGACTGCAGACTGAGGCAGCTGCTGCTGGTGGAGCTGCCACTGCTCCTACCACCCCACCCCTCCTTTGCTGCCATGGCAGCGGAACTCGAGCGCACAGGGCCCACAGTGTTTGAGGATGGACGTTGGCGCACAAAGGCAGAGACCAACTGACTACATAGGTGGTTTTTATAGTACGTTATTTTGGCCTCCCTCTCAGCAGGTGTGAAAAAGGCCACCATTTTTGAACGGTAGCGAGGGTCCAACAAGGTGGACAGCCAAAAGTCATCCCTCTGTCTGATGGTTATTATTCGGCTGTCGCTACGCAAGCAACCGAGCATGCTATGGGCCATTTGTGCCAAGGAATGCGAGGGACTCCCTGCCTCCATCTCCACAGCATACTGCCACGGTGCGTCTGGGTCCTCTGTCTCCTCCTCCTCCTCCTCTACCAGATGCTCCTGCTCCTCCACTCCTGTCCGCTGAGTGGAAAAACCACCCATTTCACTCAATAATTCCTGAGCACAAATGTCCTCCTCTACCTCCTCCTCTTCTTCCTGTCCTGCCCCCACAGGGGTCATGTGGCGTTGAGATCTGTGCGCCACGTCTACCGCACCCTGACCAGCCATTGTTAACAGCATTTGTTCCAGGACGTGCAACAGAGGAATGACGTCGTTCATCCCATAGTCCTGCCGACTCACGAATAGCGTGGCCTCCTCAAAGGGCCTGAGCAAGCGGCAGGTGTCACGCATTAGCTGCCAATGGCTGACATCGAAGTTACACAGGGGAGTACCTTTATCTGCTTGTAACATCAGGAAATCGGTGATGGCCTTTCGCTGTTTGTAAAGGCGGTCTACCATGTGTAGGGTTGAATTCCACCTTGTTGCAACGTCGCAGATCAGGCGATGCTGTGGAATTCCATTCTGCCGCTGCAGCTCAAGGAGGGTGTGCTTTGCGGTGTAGGAATGGCTGAAATGCATGCAAAGTTTACGTGACATTTTAAGGATGTCTTGCAGTGGGATGGTGGATTTTAGGAACCGCTTGACAACCAGATTGAACACGTGAGCCATGCATGGCGCATGGCACAACCTTACTTGACGCAGAGCAGACACCATGTTCTTTCCGTTGTCGGTCAACATGGTTCCGATTTTCAGTTTGCGCGGAGACAGCCATCTGTCGATTTCTCTGTTCATTACACTGAGAAGTTCCTCCCCTGTGTGACTACGTTCGCCTGGACCTGGCAGCAGCATGAGGAGGCGGTATAGGGGCCCATGGCAGATTAGGGGCCTGGCAGCAGCTATGGGAGGTCCGTAATCTGCCAGCACCCTATGTCAAAAAACTGAACACACCAGCAGTGTGTGAGGAGACCTGAAAGTGGCACATGGCAGAGTGTGGCGATGGAGACAGCAGCAATGGGAGGCCGTACAGGGACCCATGAGAGACTCTGGACTTGGCAGCAGCATGAGGAGGCGGTATAGGGGCCCATGGCAGATTAGGGGCCTGGCAGCAGCTATGGGAGGCCCGTAATCTTCCAGCACCCTATGTCAAAAAATTGAACACACCAGCAGTGTGTCAGGAGACCTGAAAGTGGCACATGGCAGAGTGTGGCGATGGAGACAGCAGCAATGGGAGGCCGTACAGGGACCCATGAGAGACTCTGGACTTGGCAGCAGCATGAGGAGGCAGTATAGGGGCCCATGGCAGATTAGGGGCCTGGCAGCAGCTATGGGAGGCCCGTAATCTGCCAGCACCCTATGACAAAAAATGGAACACACCAGCAGTGTGAGGAGACCTGAAAGTGGCACATGGCAGAGTGAGGCGATGGAGACAGCAGCAATGGGAGGCCGTACAGGGACCCATGAGAGACTCTGGACTTGGCAGCAGCATGAGGAGGCGGTATAGGGGCCCATGGCAGATTAGGGGCCTGGCAGCAGCTATGGGAGGCCCGTAATCTGCCAGCACCCTATGACAAAAAATGGAACACACCAGCAGTGTGAGGAGACCTGAAAGTGGCACATGGCAGACTGTGGCGATGGAGACAGCAGCAATGGGAGGCCGTACAGGGACCCATGAGAGACTCTGGACTTGGCAGCAGCATGAGGAGGCGGTATAGGGGCCCATGGCAGATTAGGGGCCTGGCAGCAGCTATGGGAGGCCCGTAATCTGCCAGCACCCTATGTCAAAAAATTGAACACACCAGCAGTGTGAGGAGACCTGAAAGTCGCACATGGCATGAGACACTGTGGACCTGGCAGCAGCATGAGGAGGCGGTATAGGGGCCCATGGCAGATTAGGGGCCTGGCAGCAGCTATGGGAGGCCCGTAATCTGCCAGCACCCTATGACAAAAAATGGAACACACCAGCAGTGTGAGGAGACCTGAAAGTGGCACATGGCAGAGTGTGGCGATGGAGTCAGCAGCAATGGGAGGCCGTACAGGGACCCATGAGAGACTCTGGACTTGGCAGCAGCATGAGGAGGCGGTATAGGGGCCCATGGCAGATTAGGGGCCTGGCAGCAGCTATGGGAGGCCCGTAATCTGCCAGCACCCTATGACAAAAAATGGAACACACCAGCAGTGTGAGGAGACCTGAAAGTGGCACATGGCAGAGTGTGGCGATGGAGACAGCAGCAATGGGAGGCCGTACAGGGACCCATGAGAGACTCTGGACTTGGCAGCAGCATGAGGAGGCGGTATAGGGGCCCATGGCAGATTAGGGGCCTGGCAGCAGCTATGGGAGGCCCGTAATCTGCCAGCACCCTATGACAAAAAATGGAAAACACCAGCAGTGTGTGAGGAGACCTGAAAGTGGCACATGGCAGAGTGTGGCGATGGAGACAACCCACCGACTGTTTTGCTCGCTGCCAAGCTGCCACCCTCTTCTCCTGATGATGCGGAAGCAATAGCCTGATGACGACGAGGCTGCCAAGTGCGATCAGCCTCATCATCATCAATTAGGGTCTCCGCCTCACTACTAGCCCCCTCGGCTGCGTGTGGGTCAGGAGACAGACCTGTCTCTAGACCGGCTACCGAGCCACTCTCCTCGCCACTACTTCTTCGCCTGGCTGCTGAAGAGGCGGATGTCTCCCCCCGTTCCTGACCGCCCTCTGTTAGCTCTTCCTCACTGTACTGGATGACACCGGGAGCACTAGCCTCTGGCTGCGAATAGTGCTGCCTCGACCCCTTCCTCTGCTGCCACGTCTGCTCGCTCCTAAAACATTGCCTCCTCTGCCACTCCTCTGCATGTTGTCTGACATACTCTTTAATTAAACGATTCTGTGTCCCTGAGTAACAATTCTGTGTCCCTGAGTAACGTTTCTGTGGCCCTAAGTAACAGTTCTGTGGCCCTCAGTAACAATTCTGTGTCCCTCAGTAACAATTCTGTGTCCCTCAGTAACAATTCTGTGTCCCTCAGTAACAATTCTGTGTCTGTCCCTGAGTAACAATTCTGTGTCTGTCCCTGAGTAACAATTCTGTGTCCCTGAGTAACGTTTTTGTGGCCCTAAGCAACAGTTCTGTGGCCCTCAGTAACAATTCTGTCTGTCCCTGAGTAACAATTCTGTGTCTGTCCCTGAGTAAGAATTCTGTGTCTGTCCCTGAGTAACAATTCTGTGGCCCTAAGTAACGGTTCTGTGGCCCTCAGTAACAATTCTGTGTCCCTGAGTAACGTTTCTGTGGCCCTAAGTAACGGTTCTGTGGCCCTCAGTAACAATTCTGTGTCCCTGAGTAACAATTCTGTGTCTGTCCCTGAGTAACAATTCTGTGGCCCTAAGTAACGGTTCTGTGGCCCTCAGTAACAATTCTGTGTCCCTGAGTAACAATTCTGTGGCCCTAAGTAACGGTTCTGTGGCCCTCAGTAACAATTCTGTGTCCCTGAGTAACAATTCTGTGTCTGTCCCTGAGTAACAATTCTGTGGCCCTAATTAACGGTTCTGTGGCCCTCAGTAACAATTCTGTGTCCCTGAGTAACAATTCTGTGGCCCTAAGTAACGGTTCTGTGGCCCTCAGTAACAATTCTGTGTCCCTGAGTAACAATTCTGTGTCTGTCCCTGAGTAACAATTCTGTGGCCCTAAGTAACGGTTCTGTGGCCCTCAGTAACAATTCTGTGTCCCTGAGTAACAATTCTGTGGCCCTAAGTAACGGTTCTGTGGACCTCAGTAACAATTCTGTGTCCCTGAGAAAGAATTCTGTGTCTGTCCCTGAGTAACAATTCTGTGTCCCTGAGTAACGTTTCTGTGGCCCTAAGTAACAGTTCTGTGGCCCTCAGTAACAATTCTGTGTCCCTCAGTAACAATTCTGTGTCCCTCAGTAACAATTCTGTGTCCCTCAGTAACAATTCTGTGTCTGTCCCTGAGTAACAATTCTGTGTCTGTCCCTGAGTAACAATTCTGTGTCCCTGAGTAACGTTTTTGTGGCCCTAAGTAACAGTTCTGTGGCCCTCAGTAACAATTCTGTCTGTCCCTGAGTAACAATTCTGTGTCTGTCCCTGAGTAAGAATTCTGTGTCTTTCCCTGAGTAACAATTCTGTGGCCCTAAGTAACGGTTCTGTGGCCCTCAGTAACAACTCTGTGTCCCTGAGTAACGTTTCTGTGGCCCTAAGTAACGGTTCTGTGGCCCTCAGTAACAATTCTGTGTCCCTGAGTAACAATTCTGTGTCTGTCCCTGAGTAACAATTCTGTGGCCCTAAGTAACGGTTCTGTGGCCCTCAGTAACAATTCTGTGTCCCTGAGTAACAATTCTGTGGCCCTAAGTAACGGTTCTGTGGCCCTCAGTAACAATTCTGTGTCCCTGAGTAACAATTCTGTGTCTGTCCCTGAGTAACAATTCTGTGGCCCTAAGTAACGGTTCTGTGGCCCTCAGTAACAATTCTGTGTCCCTGAGTAACAATTCTGTGGCCCTAAGTAACGGTTCTGTGGCCCTCAGTAACAATTCTGTGTCCCTGAGTAACAATTCTGTGTCTGTCCCTGAGTAACAATTCTGTGGCCCTAAGTAACGGTTCTGTGGCCCTCAGTAACAGTTCTGTGTCCCTGAGTAACAATTCTGTGGCCCTAAGTAACGGTTCTGTGGCCCTCAGTAACAATTCTGTGTCCCTGAGTAAGAATTCTGTGTCTGTCCCTGAGTAACAATTCTGTGGCCCTAAGTAATGGTTCTGTGGCCCTCAGTAACAATTCTGTGTCCCTGAGTAACGTTTCTGTGGCCCTAAGTAACGGTTCTGTGGCCCTCAGTAACAATTCTGTGTCCCTGAGTAACAATTCTGTGTCTGTCCCTGAGTAACAATTCTGTGGCCCTAAGTAACGGTTCTGTGGCCCTCAGTAACAATTCTGTGTCCCTGAGTAACTTTTCTGTGGCCCTAAGTAACGGTTCTGTGGCCCTCAGTAACAATTCTGTGTCCCTGAGTAACAATTCTGTGTCTGTCCCTGAGTAACAATTCTGTGGCCCTAAGTAACGGTTCTGTGGCCCTCAGTAACAATTCTGTGTCCCTCAGTAACAATTCTGTGTCTGTCCCTGAGTAACAATTCTGTGGCCCTAAGTAACGGTTCTGTGGCCCTCAGTAACAATTCTGTGTCCCTGAGTAACGTTTCTGTGGCCCTAAGTAACAATTCTGTGGCCCTCAGTAACAATTCTGTGTCTGTCCCTGAGTAACAATTCTGTGGCCCTAAGTAACAGTTCTGTGGCCCTCGGTAACAATTCTGTGTCCCTGAGTAAAGTTTCTGTGGCCCTAAGTAACAATTCTGTGTCCCTGAGTAACAATTCTGTGTCTGTCCCTGAGTAACAATTCTGTGGCCCTAAGTAACGGTTCTGTGGCCCTCAGTAACAATTCTGTGTCCCTCAGTAACAATTCTGTGACCCTAAGTAATGGTTCTGTGGCCCTCAGTAACAATTCTGTGTAACTGAGTAACAATTCTGTGTCTGTCCCTGAGTAACAATTCTGTGGCACTAAGTAACGGTTCTGTGGCCCTCAGTAACAATTCTGTGTCCCTGAGTAACAATTCTGTGGCCCTAAGTAACAGTTCTGTGGCCCTCAGTAACAATTCTGTGTCCCTCAGTAACAATTCTGTGTCTGTCCCTGAGTAACAATTCTGTGGCCCTAACTAACGTTTCTGTGGCCCTAAGTAACAGTTCTGTGGCACTCAGTAACAATTCTGTGTCCCTGAGTAACGTTTCTGTGGCCCTAAGTAACAATTCTGTGGCCCTCAGTAACAATTCTGTGTCTGTCCCTGAGTATCAATTCTGTGGCCCTAAGTAACGGTTCTGTGGCCCTCAGTAACAATTCTGTGTCCCTGAGTAACAATTCTGTGTCTGTCCCTGAGTAACAATTCTGTGGCCCTAAGTAACGGTTCTGTGGCCCTCAGTAACAATTCTGTGTCCCTGAGTAACAATTCTGTGGCCCTAAGTAACGGTTCTGTGGCCCTCAGTAACAATTCTGTGTCCCTGAGTAACAATTCTGTGTCTGTCCCTGAGTAACAATTCTGTGGCCCTAAGTAACGGTTCTGTGGCCCTCAGTAACAATTCTGTGTCCCTGAGAAACAATTCTGTGGCCCTAAGTAACAGTTCTGTGGACCTCAGTAACAATTCTGTGTCCCTCAGTAACAATTCTGTGTCTGTCCCTGAGTAACAATTCTGTGGCCCTAACTAACGTTTCTGTGGCCCTAAGTAACAGTTCTGTGGCCCTCAGTAACAATTCTGTGTCCCTGAGTAACGTTTCTATGGCCCTAAGTAACAATTCTGTGGCCCTCAGTAACAATTCTGTGTCTGTCCCTGAGTAACAATTCTGTGGCCCTAACTAACGTTTCTGTGGCCCTAAGTAACAGTTCTGTGGCCCTCAGTAACAATTCTGTGGCCCTGAGTAATGTTTCTGTGGCCCTAAGTAAGAATTCTGTGGCCCTCAGTAACAATTCTGTCTGTCCCTGAGTAACAATTCTGTGGCCCTAAGTAACAGTTCTGTGGACCTCAGTAACAATTCTGTGTCCCTCAGTAACAATTCTGTGTCTGTCCCTGAGTAACAATTCTGTGGCCCTAACTAACGTTTCTGTGGCCCTAAGTAACAGTTCTGTGGCCCTCAGTAACAATTCTGTGTCCTTGAGTAATGTTTCTCTGTCCCTAAGTAACGTTTCTCTGTCCCCAAGTAACGTTTCTGTGGCCCTAACTCTGTCCCTAATACAGAGCGGTCTGCCTCTCTTGAATAACTGGATGCAAATGAAGAATTCTAAAATGGCCACCATTTATAGCTCGACCATTACACAGTGCTGGCTGGCTGGCTGCTGATTGGCTAATGCGATCACATGTCATTAAGGAATGCATTATGGGTCAGCACGCCTTGTCTGCGCGCCTTCCCAGACATCCCCGCTCCGTCGCCGCACATGTCCGCCGCCATTTTAGGAAAAATTTCGATTCGCGCATCCGAAGTAGGCTATTTTTCGGATTTGGCGCAAAATTTTCCAATATTCGAAACGAATTCCACTTCGCCTACTTCGATTCGCTCATCTCTATTGTTTAGTATTGGTTTTAGCAGCTCTTTATGTTTGTGATATAGCCCCTGATAAACAATATCTACTCTTACTGTGATGGTCTTGATTGTATTGAAATTATTGAAGTCCTCACCACTATTTCAAGGATGACAAAACACGGAATTTGCTATTTTATATATTTATACGTATATAAATGCTAAAGTATATAAATAAATATAAAAATCATATGC
Organism: Staurois parvus; assembly: GCF_062004578.1. NCBI lineage: Eukaryota > Metazoa > Chordata > Amphibia > Anura > Ranidae > Staurois > Staurois parvus. The sequence goes on along the minus strand of NW_028317858.1, from coordinate 106,120 downwards.
AGTATATTTGAAATCATTGAAACATGTACATTTCTCCATGCTTTATCTTTTTCATAATGCTGCAGTAAGTAAAAAGAAAAACATTTAAAAAGTAAATGAGAACTAGAAATCACAGGGTCCCATAACAAAATTTTGAGGTGGCTCACCTGCAAGAAAAATCGTAAGGCAACTAATTTACCTCATTTACCTATGTGACACAGGCTACAGCACATGAATATTATTTTCCTTAACTCACCATTAGAGATGAGCGAATCGAAGTAGGCGAAGTGGAATTCGTTTCGAATATTAGGAAAATTTAGATTCGCGTCGAATCCGAAAATAAGCAGACTTCGGATGCGCGAATCGAAATTTTTCCTAAAATGGCGGCGACATGTGCGGCGACGGAGCGGGGATGTCTGGGAAGGCGCGCAGACAAGGCGCGCTGACCCATAATGCATTCATTCATGACATGTGATCGCATTAGCCAATCAGCAGCCAGCCAGCCAGCACAGTGTAATGGTCGAGCTATAAATGGCGGCCATTTTAGAATTCTCCATTTGCCTCCAGTCATTCAACAGAGGCAGACCTGGCTGTATTCAGGGAGAGAGTTAGGGACAGAGAAACGTTACTTAGGGACACAGAAACGTTAGTTAGGGCCACAGAATCGTTACTTAGGGCCACAGAAACGTTACTTAGGGCCACAGAAACGTTACTTAGGGCCACAGAATCGTTAGTTAGGGCCACAGAAACGTTACTTAGGGACACAGAATTGTTACTCAGGGACAGACAGAATTGTTACTGAGGGATACAGAATTGTTACTGAGGGCCACATAATCGTTACTTAGGGCCACAGAAACGTTACTTAGGGCCACAGAATTGTTACTTAGGGACAGACACAGAATTGTTACTGAGGGACACAGATTTGTTACTGAGGGCCACAGAATCGTTACTTAGGGCCACAGAAACGTTACTTAGGGCCACAGAAACATTACTTAGGGCTACAGAAACGTTACTTAGGGCCACAGAATCGTTACTTAGGGCCACAGAATTGTTACTCAGGGACAGACACAGAATTGTTACTGACGGACACAGATTTGTTACTGAGGGCCACAGAACCGTTACTTAGGGCCACAGAAACGTTACTTAGGGACACAGAATTGTTACTCAGGGACAGACACAGAATTGTTACTCAGGGACAGACACAGAATTGTTACTCAGGGACACAGAATTGTTACTGAGGGACACAGAATTGTTACTGAGGGACACAGAATTGTTACTCAGGGACACAGAATTGTTACTGAGGGACACAGAATTGTTACTGAGGGACACAGAATTGTTATTCAGGGACAGACACAGAATTGTTACTCAGGGACAGACACAGAATTGTTACTGAGGGACACAGAATTGTTACTGAGGGCCACAGAACTGTTACTTAGGGCCAGAGAAACGTTACTCAGGGACACAGAATTGTTACTCAGGGACAGACACAGAATTGTTACTCAGGGACAGACACAGAATTGTTACTGAGGGACACAGAATTGTTACTGAGGGACACAGAATTGTTACTGAGGGACATAGAATTGTTACTGAGGGACACAGAATTGTTACTGAGGGACACAGAATTGTTACTGAGGGACACAGAATTGTTACTCAGGGACACAGAATTGTTACTCAGGGACCGACACAGAATTGTTACTGAGGGACACAGAATTGTTACTGAGGGCCACAGAACTGTTACTTAGGGCCACAGAAACGTTACTCAGGGACACAGAATTGTTAATCAGGGACAGACACAGAATTGTTACTGAGGGACACAGAATTGTTACTGAAGGACACAGAATTGTTACTGAGGGACACAGAATTGTTACTGAGAGCCACAGAACTGTTACTTAGGGCCAAAGAAACGTTACTCAGGGACACAGAATTGTTACTCAGGGACAGACACAGAATTGTTACTCAGGGACACAGAATCGTTTAATTAAAGAGTATGTCAGACAACATGCAGAGGAGTGGCAGAGGAGGCAATGTTTTAGGAGCGAGCAGACGTGGCAGCAGAGGAAGGGGTCGAGGCAGCACTATTCGCAGCCAGAGGCCAGTGCTCCCGGTGTCATCCAGCGGTCGTGTCTCCACCGACAACCCTGCCGTCATCGATTGGTTGGCTCGGTCGTCTTCCTCTTCCCAGGTCACCTCTGACACCTACAGCCAACGGTCGGTGGGTACGTCAGACACAACCGTTAGTTGGCATGGCCCGGGAGCAAGCCCACTGAAATCACGTGTCCTCTACCTGCCCCTGTCCTTTGGTGTTCCCTCACCAAGCGAAGTATCGCATGCTGTGGGCTCAGCCCCACTGTACAGTGAGGAAGAGCTAACAGAGGGCGGTCAGGAACGGGGGGAGACATCCGCCTCTTCAGCAGCCAGGCGAAGAAGTAGTGGCGAGGAGAGTGGCTCGGTAGCCGGTCTAGAGACAAGTCTGTCTCCTGACACACACGCAGCCGAGGGGGCTAGTAGTGAGGCGGAGACCCTAATTGATGATGATAAGGCTGATCGCACTTGGCAGCCTCGTCGTCATCAGGCTATTGCTTCCGCATCATCAGGAGAAGAGGGTGCCAGCTTGGCAGCGAGCAAAACAGTCGGTGGGTTGCCCAGGAGGCAGCAGGGTCGCAGCAGTGTCAGTGGAGGCAAACGGCCATGGAGTACAGCACCAGCTCCACTGCAGCCTACCACCACGGCCAGTAGTGGTGCCGGTGTGCACGGAGGAAGCAGCAGTCAGCCAGTGAGGAGTATCGGGGGCAAAGTTTCCTACTCGGCGGTGTGGCAATTTTTTGTCAAGCCGCCCGAAGAAGTAAACGTAGCCGTATGTCGACTATGTGGCCAGAAAGTCAAGCGTGGCCAGGGGGCCCATGTTGGGACTACAGCGTTGCGGCAGCATATGCAGCGTCGCCATTTGGTGGCCTGGGAAAACCGTGATAAAGATACGGCGGTTCTGCCCGCCCCAGCCCCCGCTCCATCACCCGCTCCGTTACTTGCTCCGTCACCCGACGTCAATCGCCCTCTATCAGCCAGTCAAGGCTCCAACACCTCTGCTGAGGGGAGTTGTTGCTCGTTGCCATCTTCCGCTCGTTCAGATGCTCCTTCTCCTGCTACTCCTCTTCACGGATTCCGACAGCAGTCTTTCTTGGAATCCGTTTCCAAGAGACAACAGTTTGCGAGCACGCACCCGACGGTGCAAAAGCTGAACGTCCTCCTGTCCAAGTTGCTGGTGCTGCAGTCCCTCCCTTTCCAAGTGGTGGACTCAGCACCTTTCCGAGAAATGATGGCTTGTGCCGCGCCGCGGTGGAGAGTGCCAAGCCGTCATTTCTTCGCCAAAAAGGCAGTGCCAGCCCTGCATTCAAATGTAGAAGAGATGGTGGGCCAGTCTTTTAGCATGTCGGTCTCTGCCAAAGTGCACGTCAGCGCCGACGTGTGGAGCTGTAACTACGGTCAGGGACAGTACATGTCATTTACGGCCCACTGGGTGAACGTGGTGCCGTCACAGCCGCACCAGAAACTTGGACAGGTCACGCCGCTTTTGCCTCCACGTTTGCACGTCCTTGGTCCACAAAAGATGTCCGCCTCTACCACCTCTTCTTCCGCCGTGTCCTCAGCCGCTACCCCCGTGCCAAGTCCCATTACCCGACCGGCATATCACATGTGCAAGGCGCAACGGTGTCACGCTGTGCTGCACCTGGTATGCCTTGGCGAACGTAGTCACACAGGGGAGGAACTTCTCAGTGTAATGAACAGAGAAATCGACAGATGGCTGTCTCCGCGCAAACTGAAAATCGGAACCATGTTGACCGACAACGGAAAGAACATGGTGTCTGCTCTGCGTCAAGGAAGGTTGTGCCATGCGCCATGCATGGCTCACGTGTTCAATCTGGTTGTCAAGCGGTTCCTAAAATCCACCATCCCACTGCAAGACATCCTTAAAATGTCACGTAAACTTTGCATGCATTTCAGCCATTCCTACACCGCAAAGCACACCCTCCTTGAGCTGCAGCGGCAGAACGGAATTCCACAGCATCGCCTGATCTGCGACGTTGCAACAAGGTGGAATTCAACCCTACACATGTTAGACCGCCTTTACGAACAGCGAAAGGCCATCACCGATTTCCTGATGTTACAAGCGGATAAAGGTACTCCCCTGTGTAACTTCGATGTCAGCCATTGGCAGCTCATGCGTGACACCTGCCGCTTGCTCAGGCCCTTTGAGGAGGCCACGCTATTCGTGAGTCGGCAGGACTATGGGATGAACGACGTCATTCCTCTGTTGCACGTCCTGGAACAAATGCTGTTAACAATGGCTGGTCAGGGTGCGGTAGACGTGGCGCACAGATCTCAACGCCACATGACCCCTGTGGGGGCAGGACAGGAAGAAGAGGAGGAGGTAGAGGAGGACATTTGTGCTCAGGAATTATTGAGTGAAATGGGTGGTTTTTCCACTCAGCGGACAGGAGTGGAGGAGCAGGAGCATCTGGTAGAGGAGGAGGAGGAGGAGACAGAGGACCCAGACGCACCGTGGCAGTATGCTGTGGATATGGAGGCAGGGAGTCCCTCGCATTCCTTGGCACAAATGGCCCATAGCATGCTCGCTTGCTTGCGTAGCGACAGCCGAATAATAACCATCAGACAGAGGGATGACTTTTGGCTGTCCACCTTGTTGGACCCTCGCTACCGTTCAAAAATGGTTGCCTTTTTCACACCTGCTGAGAGGGAGGCCAAAATAACGTACTTTAAAAACCACCTATGTAGTCAGCTGGTCTCTGCCTTTCTGCGCCAACGTCCATCCTCAGACACTGTGGGCCCTGTGCGCTCGCGTTCCGCTGCCATGGCAGCAGGGGAGGGGTGGGGTGGTAGGAGCAGTGGCAGCTCCACCAGCAGCGGCTGCCTCAGTCTGCAGTCGATGATGAGTAGCTTTCTTCACCAGCGCAGTGAGGAAACTACTAACCAGCCGCAGCAGCAGCAGCATCAGGTGGACCTGGAGCAGGACCTCAAACAACAGGCTTAGGCCTACTTGGACAGCACCCTGCCAACCGAGGTAGACAATCCCCTTGACTACTGGGCAATGAAACTTGACCTTTGGCCCCAACTAGCTGAATTTGCCCTTGAAAGGCTGTCATGCCCGGCCAGTAGCGTGGCATCGGAGCGCGTGTTTAGTGCGGCAGGAGGTATTGTAACTCCGCGGAGGACACGACTGTCCACCCAAAGTGTGGAGAGACTCACGTTTGTGAAAATGAATCAGGCGTGGATTAGTCTGGATTTCAAACCACCAGTTCCTGACACAACTGACTAAATCCGCCATGAATCATGCCCCAAACATGTGCCACTTTCAGGTCTCCTCACACTGCTGGTGTGTTCCATTTCTTGTCATAGGGTGCTGGCAGATTACGGGCCTCCCATTGCTGCTGCCAGGCCCGTAATCTGCCATGGGCCCCTGTACCACCTCCTCATGCTGCTGCCAGGTCCAGAGTGTGTCATGGGTCCCTGTACGGCCTCCCATTGCTGCTGTCTCCATCGCCACACTCTGCCATGTGCCACTTTCAGGTCTCCTCACACACTGCTGGTGTGTTCCATTTTTTGACATAGGGTGCTGGCAGATTACGGGCCTCCCATAGCTGCTGCCAGGCCCCTAATCTGCCATGGGCCCCTGTACCGCCTCCTCATGCTGCTGCCAGGTCCACAGTGTCTCATGCCATGTGCCACTTTCAGGTCTCCTCACACTGCTGGTGTGTTCAATTTTTTGACATAGGGTGCTGGCAGATTACGGGCCTCCCATAGCTGCTGCCAGGCCCCTAATCTGCCATGGGCCCCTATACCGCCTCCTCATGCTGCTGCCAAGTCCAGAGTCTCTCATGGGTCCCTGTACGGCCTCCCATTGCTGCTGTCTCCATCGCCACACTCTGCCATGTGCCACTTTCAGATCTCCTCACACTGCTGGTGTGTTCAATTTTTTGACATAGGGTGCTGGCAGATTACGGGCCTCCCATAGCTGCTGCCAGGCCCCTAATCTGCCATGGGCCCCTGTACCGCCTCCTCATGCTGCTGCCAGGTCCACAGTGTCTCATGCCATGTGTCACTTTCAGGTCTCCTCACACTGCTGGTGTGTTCAATTTTTTGTCATAGGGTGCTGGCAGATTACGGGCCTCCCATAGCTGCTGCCAGGCCCCTAATCTGCCATGGGCCCCTATACCGCCTCCTCATGCTGCTGCCAGGTGCAGAGTCTCTCATGGGTCCCTGTACGGCCTCCCATTGCTGCTGTCTCCATCGCCACACTCTGCCATGTGCCACTTTCAGGTCTCCTCACACTGCTGGTGTGTTCCATTTTTTGTCATAGGGTGCTGGCAGATTACGGGCCTCCCATAGCTGCTGCCAGGCCCCTAATCTGCCATGGGCCCCTATACCGCCTCCTCATGCTGCTGCCAGGTCCAGAGTCTCTCATGGGTCCCTGTACGGCCTCCCATTGCTGCTGTCTCCATCGCCACACTCTGCCATGTGCCACTTTCAGATCTCCTCACACTGCTGGTGTGTTACATTTTTTGTCATAGGGTGCTGGCAGACTACGGGCCTCCCATTGCTGCTGCCAGGCCCGTAATCTGCCAAGGGCCCCCGTACCGACTCCTCATGCTGTGACGTTGCAACAAGGTGGAATTCAACCCTACATATGTTAGACCGCCTTTACGAACAGCGAAAGGCCATCACAGATTTCCTGATGTTACAAGCGGATAAAGGTACTCCCTGTGTAACTTAGATGTCAGCCATTGGCAGCTCATGCGTGACACCTGCGCTTGCTCAGGCCCTTTGAGGAGGCCACGCTATTTGTGAGTCGGCAGGACTATGGGATGAACGACGTCATTCCTCTGTTGCACGTCCTGGAACAAATGCTGTTAACAATGGCTGGTCAGGGTGCGGTAGACGTGGCGCACAGATCTCAACGCCACATGACCCCTGTGGGGGCAGGACAGGAAGAAGAGGAGGAGGTAGAGGAGGACATTGGTGCTCAGGAATTATTGAGTGAAATGGGTGGTTTTTCCACTCAGCGGACAGGAGTGGAGGAGCAGGAGCATCTGGTAGAGGAGGAGGAGGAGGAGACAGAGGACCCAAACGCACCGTGGCAGTATGCTGTGGATATGGAGGCAGGGAGTCCCTCGCATTCCTTGGCACAAATGGCCCATAGCATGCTCGCTTGCTTGCGTAGCGACAGCCGAATAATAACCATCAGACAGAGGGATGACTTTTGGCTGTCCACCTTGTTGGACCCTCGCTACCGTTCAAAAATGGTTGCCTTTTTCACACCTGCTGAGAGGGAGGCCAAAATAACGTACTATAAAAACCACCTATGTAGTCAGCTGGTCTCTGCCTTTCTGCGCCAACGTCCATCCTCAGACACTGTGGGCCCTGTGCGCTCGCGTTCCGCTGCCATGGCAGCAGGGGAGGGGTGGGGTGGTAGGAGCAGTGGCAGCTCCACCAGCAGCGGCTGCCTCAGTCTGCAGTCGATGATGAGTAGCTTTCTTCACCAGCGCAGTGAGGAAACTACTAACCAGCCGCAGCAGCAGCAGCATCAGGTGGACCTGGAGCAGGACCTCAAACAACAGGCTTAGGCCTACTTGGACAGCACCCTGCCAACCGAGGTAGACAATACCCTTGACTACTGGGCAATGAAACTTGACCTTTGGCCCCAACTAGCTGAATTTGCCCTTGAAAGGCTGTCATGCCCGGCCAGTAGCGTGGCATCGGAGCGCGTGTTTAGTGCGGCAGGAGGTATTGTAACTCCGCGGAGGACACGACTGTCCACCCAAAGTGTGGAGAGACTCACGTTTGTGAAAATGAATCAGGCGTGGATTAGTCTGGATTTCAAACCACCAGTTCCTGACACAACTGACTAAATCCGCCATGAATCATGCCCCAAACATGTGCCACTTTCAGGTCTCCTCACACTGTTGGTGTGTTCCATTTTTTGTCATAGGGTGCTGGCAGATTACGGGCCTCCCATTGCTGCTGCCAGGCCCGTAATCTGCCATGGGCCCCTATACCGCCTCCTCATGCTGCTGCCAGGTCCAGAGTGTGTCATGGGTCCCTGTACGGCCTCCCATTGCTGCTGTCTCCATCGCCACACTCTGCCATGTGCCACTTTCAGGTCTCCTCACACACTGCTGGTGTGTTCCATTTTTTGACATAGGGTGCTGGCAGATTACGGGCCTCCCATAGCTGCTGCCAGGCCCCTAATCTGCCATGGGCCCCTGTACCGCCTCCTCATGCTGCTGCCAGGTCCACAGTGTCTCATGCCATGTGCCACTTTCAGGTCTCCTCACACTGCTGGTGTGTTCAATTTTTTGACATAGGGTGCTGGCAGATTACGGGCCTCCCATAGCTGCTGCCAGGCCCCTAATCTGCCATGGGCCCCTATACCGCCTCCTCATGCTGCTGCCAAGTCCAGAGTCTCTCATGGGTCCCTGTACGGCCTCCCATTGCTGCTGTCTCCATCGCCACACTCTGCCATGTGCAACTTTCAGGTCTCCTCACACTGCTGGTGTGTTCAATTTTTTGTCATAGGGTGCTGGCAGATTACGGGCCTCCCATAGCTGCTGCCAGGCCCCTAATCTGCCATGGGCCCCTGTACCGCCTCCTCATGCTGCTGCCAGGTCCGCAGTGTCTCATGCCATGTGCCACTTTCAGGTCTCCTCACACTGCTGGTGTGTTCCATTTTTTGTCATAGGGTGCTGGCAGATTACGGGCCTCCCATTGCTGCTGCCAGGCCCGTAATCTGCCATGGGCCCCTGTACCGCCTCCTCATGCTGCTGCCAGGCCCGTAATCTGCCATGGGCCCCAGTACCGCCTCCTCATGCTGCTGCCAGGTCCACAGTCTCTCATGGGTCCCTGTACGGCCTCCCATTGCTGCTGTCTCCATCGCCACACTCTGCCATGTGCCACTTTCAGGTCTCCTCACACTGCTGGTGGGTTCCATTTTTTGTCATAGGGTGCTGGCAGATTACGGGCCTCCCATAGCTGCTGCCAGGCCCCTAATCTGCCATGGGCCCCTGTACCGCCTCCTCATGCTGCTGCCAGGTCCAGAGTCTCTCATGGGTCCCTGTACGGCCTCCCATTGCTGCTGTCTCCATCGCCACACTCTGCCATGTGCCACTTTCAGGTCTCCTCACACACTGCTGGTGTGTTCCATTTTTTGTCATAGGGTGCTGGCAGATTACGGGCCTCCCATTGCTGCTGCCAGGCCCGTAATCTGCCATGGGCCCCCGTACCGACTCCTCATGCTGCTGCCAGGCCCGTAATCTGTCATGGGCCCCTGTTGTCGCTTGTTGGCATATTCCGCTCGTTCAGATGCTCCTTCTCCTGCTACTCCTCTTCACGGATTCCGTCAGCAGTCTTTCTTGGAATCCGTTTCCAAGAGACAACAGTTTGCGAGCACGCACCCGACGGTGCAGAAGCTGAACGTCCTCCTGTCCAAGTGTCTGCTGCCAGGCTCGTAATCTGTCATGGGCCCCTGTACCGCCTCCTCATGCTGCTGCCAGGTCCAGAGTGTGTCATGGGCCCCCGTACCGACTCCTCATGCTGCTGCCAGGCCCGTAATCTGTCATGGGCCCCTGTACCGCCTCCTCATGCTGCTGCCAGGTCCAGAGTGTGTCATGGGTCCCTGTACGGCCTCCCATTGCTGCTGCCAGGCCCGTAATCTGCCATGGGCCCCCGTACCAACTCCTCATGCATCTGCCAGGCCCGTAATCTGTCATGGGCCCCTGCACCGCCTCCTCATGCTGCTGCCAGGTCCAGAGTGTGTCATGGGTCCCTGTACGGCCTCCCATTGCTGTTGTCTCTATCGCCACACTCTGCCATGTGCCACTTTCAGGTCTCCTCACACTGCTGGTTGTTTCCATTTTTGTCATAGGGTGCTGTATGGCCTCCCATTGCTGCTGCCTCCACCGCCACACTGTGGCTCCACACTCTGGTTTTGGCCCCGTGACTGCCCAAATGAGTGAAGTGTGCGGTGATTCTAAGATCGACGGCACTCATCTGCATGTCATACTGACTGTCAGTATTATTTCTCTTCCCCAGCAGACTCCAAGGGCATTTAAATTAAAGGTACAGTGTTCTGCACTAATATAAAGGCTCTCTGAAGCCTAGAAACACCCTTTTATAAGTTAAATTCGCAGCGAATATATTCGACTCGAATCAAAATTTTTCCACGAATTCGCCGAATCAGTCGAATCGAATTTTTGAATACTTCGCTCATCTCTACTCACCATAACACCTTTTTAAAAATTTTGAATAAAAATACAAATAAGAAAATATATTATTTGCAAATTCTGTTCACAAGTATGTTGTTTTAAAAAGATGTTACTCTTACATGCAGCCTGAATGTTGTGATTATCTTCATAAATGTAAGCGAAAAAGTCTAGATACATAGAGCAGTGACTACTAAAGTGAATGTGACTTTCCACAGTGTTCCCTCAAGCATGAGATATGTATAACTACAGTCAGTGGTGGAGTGCTCCCTTTACTTTGGTTGTAATTAGGACGATGGAAAACTTAGTTTTGTTTCATAGTTAGTCTGGCTGAAAAAAGACAAAAGTCCATCCAGTTCAACCAAAAAAAAAAGTTATAATCCTATACCCACAGTTGATCCAGAGGAAGGCAAAAAGCCCAGCATGACTCAATTTGCTCCTGCAGGGGAAATAAATTCCTTCATGAACCCCTGAGAGGCAATCGGATATTCCCTGGATACACTTTACCTATAAATGTTAGTATCCAATTATATTCTGTGTATTTAGGAAAAAATCCAGGCCTTTTTTAAACCAATCCACTGAGCTGGCCAGAACCAACTCTTGAGGGAGTTTATTCCACATTTTCACAGCTCTCCCTGTGAAGAAATTTTTCCATGTTTGGAGATTACATTTCTTTTACTCCAGACATAAAGTGTGCCCCCTTGTCCTCTGTGATGACCTCAGGGTGAATAGCTATACACCGAGTTCACTATATGAACCACTGATGTATTTATACATGTTGATCATATCCCCCCTTAATCTCCTCTTCTCAAGAGAGAATAAGTTCAGTTCCTCTAATCTTTCCTCATAGCTGAGCTCCTCCATGCCTCGTATCAGTTTGGTTGCCCTTCTCTGTACTTACTCCAGTTCCCCAATGTTCTTTTTGTGAATAGGTGGCCAAAATTGAGCTGCATATTGCAGATGAGGTCTTAGTAATGATTTGTACAGGGGTAAAATTATATCTCTCTCTCTGGAGTCTATACCTCTTTTAATACAAGAGAGGATTTTGCTCGCTTTACAAACCACAGCTTGGCATTGCATGCCATTATTAGGCTTGTGATCTACCAGAACTCCCAGATCCTTCTCCACCATTGATTCCCCCAGTTGTACCCCCCCCCCCCTAATATGTATGATACATGCATATTCTTAGCCCCCAAGTGCATAACCTTACATTTATCAACATTAAACCTCATTTGCCACATTGCTGCCCAATTAAACAGTGCATTGAGGTCATCTTGTATGTTGGAGACATCCTGTAAGGACGTTATTCCACTGCACAGCTTGGTGTCATCTGCAAAGACTGAAATGGGATTTATAACACCAGACCCTCTATTGTTTATAAATATATTAAAAAGTAAGGGTCCCAACACTGAACCTTGAGGTACACCACTGACAACCCTAGACCATTCAGAGTATGAATCACTACTTTCTAAATACGATCTTTTAGCCAGGTTTCTATCCACTTACATACTGATTTTTCCAAGACTGTAGACTTTACCTTAGTCGAGTGTGGGAAATGTATCAAAAGCTTTTGCAAAATCCAAGTATACCACGTCCACTGCCACCCCTCTGTCCAAGGTTTTGCTCACCTTCTTATAAAAAGAAATCAGATTTCTTTGACAACTTCTGTCATTCATGAATCCATGCTGTCTGTTGCTTAAAATATTTTTTTACAGCAAGAACTCATCTATGTGGTCTTTTATTAAACTCTCCAGTATCTTCCCAATTATAGAAGTTAAACTAACAGGTCTATAATTACTTGGTAAAGATTTTGATTCCTTTTTAAATATTGGCACCACATTGGCCTTATGCCAATCCCATGGTTAGTACCATGCCAGTCATTAAAGAGTCCCTAAAAATTAGAAACAATGGCTTTGTGTGGATCAGCTGGAGCTGTGTCAATACCATGCCCATTATGGACAAGAGCTCCCCATGCTCCTTTGTATACACAGAGCTGAAGAATGTATTTAATAAATTTGCCTTCTCTTTGTCCCCAGTCACCCACTCTAGATTATTTTGTAAAGGGCCTAGAAGTTCGGACCGGATCTTTTTACTATTAATGTATTTGAAGAATTTTTGGGGGTTTGTCCTGCTATCTTTTGCAATCTATCATTCGTTTTCAATTTTTGCGGCTTTTATTTCCTTTTTGCATATTCTGTTATATTCTTTGTAATGTTTAAACAATGATAACATTCCTTCATTTTTATATTGAATACAACCTCTTTTCCTATTATTCATAGCTTTTTTAACTGTGGCCGTAAGCCACATAGGTTTGATTTTTAGCCTTTTAAACTTGTTGCCCATGGGAATATATTTTGCAGAGTGTCCACATACAGTCTTTTTGAGGAACTCCCTTTTCTGTGTTGTGTTCATCAATGCCAATATTCCCTCCCAGTCTAAGTCTTGGAGAGCAGATCTCAGCCTTGGAAAATTAGCTCTCTTAAAGTTGAGCATTTTTATTTTTCCCGTATGTGCTTGCTGTTTACAGCTAACAATAAATGAAATCATGTTATGGTCACTGCTACCCAGATGGTCTTTTATGTGGATTTGGATTCCACTTTTCTTTTCTCATTTTGGATTTGTTCAGATTCAGTAGTCATTTTCAAATCCATTTGAAAATTATTTGAATTTTGGAAAATGGCTATATTTGTTCTATTCTATTTTAATTTATTCTAATATAATACATTTTTTATTATATTATATTCCTTTCTATTCTTTTAAATTTTATTCTATTCCATTCTATTCTATTAATCAAAAATGAAACTAAAATGCATATGCATTTTTGCCTCATTTTTGCAGTGTAATGTAGTTCACTTAGTTCATCTTAGTTCACTTTTCTACCTTATTGTATTTATTGCAATGTGTTTCCATTTCAAACTCAAATTCACTTTCTTTTTTTTTATTATTATTATATCTTTATTTTTTTCAATACAAAAATAATAAAAAAAAAATTAACAACCCAATATGCATCACATTCACAGGTTCAAAAGATCTCTTTTACATCATCTTATCCCTACCCCCCCAACTCCCACCCTACCCCCCCATCTTAAAAACCCCTGTCCAGATCTTAATTAATTAAATTCTTACTCGTCTTATCTAGTAATATCTATGTCCCTATCCTTCTCATAACCTCTTGTTCTTTTAAGTTCCCCATCTGTCAGGAATGGACTCAGCACTGGTGGTGGGACTCACCTGCCGTGTGGGCTGCAGTACCAGAGCTGACCAGCGGGTGCTCTCAGCACTGGTGGTGGGACTCACCTGCCGTGTGGGCTGCATTACCAGAGCTGACCAGCGGGTGCTCTTAGCAGCCAGAAGCTCACAATCAGCCAAACCTGGGGCTGATTGCAGAAAGGTGTATTTAAGCCATGACCAGGCCTGTGCTCTGGGCCTTGGTGTATGTTTTCCCATGAGCCTCTGTACCTGGTATCCTGTGTTCCTGCTTCGTTGCTGACCCGGCTTGATTCTGACCTCTGCTGACCATCTCCTGTTGAACCCCTGGCTTGCCTGACCATCCTTCTGTCTGATCCCCTGTACCGCGCTGTCCGTGAGTTACTGAACCCGGCTTGTGACCTTGACTATTCTCTGCCTGCTCCTTTGGTACCTTGCTGCCCGCACGTTGCTGACTTGGCCCGTCTGACCACGCTAACTACTCTGCCATCCATCCATCCTGCACGAATCCAGCCGTACCTGCACATACCTCTGGCGGATCCCTCTACCACTAGCAGGTGTACTCAGGGGCCGCGACCTGGTTCCTGTCTGCTCCAAGTCCATCCCCACCATCGGGGCCCTGGTGAATAAGCAGGCTGGGACTTAGACTCCGCGCCCTAGGGAATCCTGTCCTGGGGACCACTAGAGGTACCACCAAACGGTCATTACAGAACCCTACGGCCGGCCTGACCGTTCCACCTCTCCAGCCCTGACTACGCCTGTGTTCCTGCACCTACTAAGATTAGTGGAAGGTTGGTTTGTTCACTGTGCATTTATATATATCTGGGTGGCTAGTAATAACCTGTATTACTATACTATACCTGAAACCTGCGTTTCCCTGTGTCAGTCCACACCTTTCTGGTCATTCCTTGATTCCTGACACCATCAGTCTTCCCCGGACTTTTTTCCTCTAAACTTCATACCAATTCTGTGTATCTTCTCGATGTTTTAAAGTCCAACCAACTACTCCATATCTTCCTAAATTCTTCCATTTTATCTTCCTCCATATGACACAGCTCCTTCATCCTAAAAATATTTCCACTCTATTTAGCCATTCATTTATTCTTGGTGGCACCAGAGCTCGCCAGAACTTGGGAATCAAGCTTTTAGCTGCCTTGATCAAATTATATAATATCCTGTTTTTATACTGTTTGCCTACAGGCTCTAAATAAAATAGACATGCCCACGGGTCCATTTGTATAGTAATCCCACTGATTTTCTGGGTACAATTATTTATTTATTTCCAAAATGCCTGTATTTTCAGGTAATCCCACCATATATGTGCCATTGTACCCTTTTTCCCACAGCCTCTCCAACATAAAGGTGAAACATCCATTTGCTGTTTATGTGCCACACACGCTGTGATATACCATCTCGTCAAACATTTATAATTAATTTCTACTGTGCTCATGTTTGTCACCCCATGTGTTAATTTAAATATTTTCCTTTGTTGTTCAGTCAATTCAGTTCCAAACTCCTTTTCCCATTTTCCCAAGTACCCAGGAGGATCAGCCCCCTCCATATCTATCAGGATCTTATATATCCTGGAAGTGGCTTGCTTTGGAACTGTATTAGCATTCAACAGTTTTTCAAATGGGTACATATCCATCGAAGTCCCTAGTGGTTGAGGGAGCGATGAAACAAAATGTCCTAATTGTCCATATCGCCGCTCATCTAATGTAAAAAAGAAATAATTTTTTCTCTTTAACTTTTGGTATGTGTGTAACTTCCCTTTGTGCAAAATATCCTTCAAACATGCATTTTTATCTTTAATCCATTTGCCAGAAATTGTATCCTTCCCAGGAGGAAAGTACTCTGTACCCACTAAAGGAGTCAAACCGGAGTTATATTTCTATCCTTTCTGCTTATAAATTCCATCCCACACACCTAACGCTTTTTTTGTTAAAGAACTAGTATTCTCACCTAATGTATGAAATTTATGTGGTATCCATACAATCTTCCCTAGCTGTGCTTTACTTAGTGTTCGATCCATATTTACCCTTCCCTTGTGAATTAAATGTTCAGTCTACTATTCGTGATAATAACACCGCTAAGTAATATTTCCTAAAATTAGGCAACCCCAGTCTCCCCTTCCTTTTTTCCCTACACAATACATCATAACTGATTCTTGGTTTCCTATTTGCCCATATAAACCTGAGTATCAGCTTTTTTATTACCCCAAAGAAGGACACTGACAAGTTTATTGGGAGCATGTGGAACTTAGAAAGAATCTTTGGGACTATTACCATCTTTTCAAATTCAAATTCATTTTTAAATTCAAATTTATTTTTCAGATTCAAATTTGAATTCATTTTCGATTTCGATCTCTGGTAATTCGTTACGTTATTTCATTTCACTACAATTTCAGGTTCGTTGAAATTCGTTACTATTGTGACTTTGTCTGAATTTCAATTCGTAACAAAGCAAATCACGGATGTCTATTGTTATTCGTAAAGTGTCCTCTTATGTTTGAGGTCAACACTGAAACAACCTCTTACTTTGGTGGGCAGTGGTGAAGAGCCCCCATTTTTGGTGGTCAGATGTAAAGTGCCCCCTCTACTTTCCTGATCAGTGTAGTATCCCTGTTTGTTGTCAGTGTAGTACCTTCTTACAGCAGTCAGTGGTGCAATGTCCCCTCATTTGGTGGTCAGTAGTTAAGTGTCCCCTTAGGTGATCAGTGCAGGGCCCCTATATATTTGTGGTCAGTGAAGTACTTTCTAACAATGTAAGTCGTGCTCTAGTGCCTCCTTTATGTTAGTAGTCATTGATGTAATGCCATCTTACATTGGTGGTGATTAGTATTATGCCCCCTTACATTGGTGGCCAGTGGTTAAGTTCCTCTTTAAACTGGTGGTTAATGGTAAAGTGCCCCCTTATGTTTGTTATACGAGGTGTGTCCTGAAAGTAATGAGAATGATATTTTAAAAATTATTTTATTGAAACATTTTACAATAGAACATTGTCTCCTTCAAAGTATGCACCTTGTGAGTGTACACAATACTCCCAGCGATTTTTTCCATTCGTCATGGAATCCCTGGAAGTCTTCATGTGGGATGGTGTTCAAAGCCTGTGTAGCAGCTCTTTGGATGTTATCCACACTACCAAAATGGCGTCTTTTCAAATCCTTTATCTTTGTGAATATGAAAAAGTCGCAAGGAGCAAG
The DNA here is from genome assembly GCF_062004578.1 of Staurois parvus. NCBI lineage: Eukaryota > Metazoa > Chordata > Amphibia > Anura > Ranidae > Staurois > Staurois parvus. Next base: position 89,461 of record NW_028317858.1, on the reverse strand, counting down.
TCTGGGCTGAAGGGTGGATAGGGAAGCACCGTGATGTGTCTTTCAGCCAAAAACTGACAAAAATCTGACAGCCAAAGCACTGTGACTAGGTGCATTGTCGTGATGAAGGATACAAGTTAAGCTGATCTCAGGACACACAGAAACAACTCTTTGTCAGTAGTTTCAAATTCCTTATGGACAATTCCACTAAAATTAAAAAAAAAAACATTGACCACTGATTTAACTTTTGATTTGCTCATTCAAGCTTTCTAGGAGCAAGGTGATACCCAGGATTCATCTCTCGTCATCACTAAACTCAAAAAATCAGGCTTTCATTTTTTTTAATTATATTTTTATTAGGTTCATTTGCAAACAAATATTTAAAAATCCATACACAATATCATATAATTCAACAATTCCAATTTTTTCCCTTTCTTTTTCCCAATACATTATCTCCATAGTCCTTTGTTATCCCACCCCCTCTCCTCCTATTCCCACATTACCCTCTCCTATCCTAATAAATCTTTTTTGTGCTTCAATTCTTGAAAAGAGCATATTTCCCCCTATATCCTTTAACTGTGCACTTCCATCCTTTATCCATTTTCCTGATACATCCTCTTTCCCTGGTGCAAAAAAACTTGTTCCTACAAGTGGTGTTAACAGTGAATTATATTCCCATCTCCTTTGTCTATGAGTTACATCCCATACTCTAAATACATTATGTGTTAATGTGCTAGTGTTATTAGAAAACATCCGGAACTGTTATGGAATCCAAATAATTTTATCTAACGGTGCCTCACTTAGTGTGCTTTCTATTTTTACCCAGCTTTTCCCTCGTGCGTTATATATCCAATCTACTACCCGTGATAATATTACCGAATAATAATATCTCTTATAATCTGGCATATTTAATCCTCCATCTAATTTAGCTTTGCACAGGATATCATATTTTACTCTAGGTTTTTTACCCACTCAAATATGTCTTAATATAATTTTTTTTTATCCACTGCATCATTCTAGGTCCTATCCAGGGGCGTATTTGCCGTGAGGCAAACAAGGCGTTTGCCTAGGGCAGCACTTTTTAGGGGGGCAGCGCGGTGCCGCCACCCCCCCCTTCCTACGGACAGTACAGTACAGGGGTGGACAGGGGGCTGCTGTGTCTTATTTGGCTCTGGTCCCAGTCCCACGACGATCCAGTCCAGGAAGTGCTGCTGGAGGAGGGGTAGAGAGGTCCACAGGTCCGGTGCCTGGACGCGATGTGTGGGCAGGATGACACCCTCTACAAGCTCCGCCTCCTCACTGGTGATTGGGTGCCAAAACTGTAGCTCAGGAAAGGCACACAGGCAGCCAATCACCTGCGAGGAGGCGGAGCCAAGCGGCAGCACGAACATCGAGTGAGGGAGCAGCCGCAGTGAATGAAGGAGGACAGCTGACCGCCCGGTAAGTGTGCCGTGCAGATGGTGCTGCTGCAACCAGGTATGCTGGCTGCAGCAGCACCTAGGCTGGAGCAGGGGTCAGCAAGTTAAGTGTCATTGGTGTCAGTGGGAGGAATAGTGCCCCATCATTGGTGTCACTGATGCTACTGATGGGACATTATTCCTCCCACTGACACCAATGATGGGGCACTATTCCTCCACCCACTGACACCAACGATGGGGCACTATTCCTCCCCCCACTGACACCAACGATGGTGCACTATTCCTCCCCCCACTGACACCAACCATGGGGCAATATTCCTCCCCCCACTGACACCAACCATGGGGCACTATTCCTCCCCCCACTGACACCAACCATGGGGCACTATTCCTCCCCCCACTGACACCAATGATGGGGCACTATTCTACCCCCCACTGACACCAATGATGGAACACTATTCCTTCCCCCACTGACACCAATGATGGGGTACTATTCCTCCCACTGACACCAATGTTGGGACACTATCCCCCCCCACTGACACCAATCACGGGGCACTATCCCCCCCCCCACACTGACATCAATGATGGGGCACTATGCCCCCCTCCCCACACTGACACCAATGACGGGGCACTATTCCTCCACCCACTGACACCAACGATGGGGCACTATTCCTCCCCCCACTGACACCAACGATGGTGCACTATTCCTCCCCCCACTGACACCAACCATGGGGCAATATTCCTCCCCCCACTGACACCAACGATGGGGCACTATTCCTCCCCCCACTGACACCAACCATGGGGCACTATTCCTCCCCCCACTGACACCAATAATGGGGCACTATTCCTCCCCCCACTGACACCAACGATGGTGCACTATTCCTCCCCCCACTGACACCAACCATGGGGCAATATTCCTCCCCCCACTGACACCAACGATGGGGCACTATTCCTCCCCCCACTGACACCAACCATGGGGCACTATTCCTCCCCCCACTGACACCAATAATGGGGCACTATTCCTCCCCCCACTGACACCAATGATGGGGCACTATTCCTCCACCCACTGACACCAACGATGGGGCACTATTCCTCCCCCCACTGACACCAATCACGGGGCACTATCCCCCCCCCCACACTGACATCAATGATGGGGCACTATGCCCCCCTCCCCACACTGACACCAATGACGGGGCACTATTCCTCCACCCACTGACACCAACGATGGGGCACTATTCCTCCCCCCACTGACACCAACGATGGTGCACTATTCCTCCCCCCACTGACACCAACCATGGGGCAATATTCCTCCCCCCACTGACATCAACGATGGGGCACTATTCCTCCCCCCACTGACACCAACCATGGGGCACTATTCCTCCCCCCACTGACACCAATAATGGGGCACTATTCCTCCCCCCACTGACACCAACGATGGTGCACTATTCCTCTCCTCACTGACACCAACCATGGGGCAATATTCCTCCCCCCACTGACACCAACCATGGGGCACTATTCCTCCCCCCACTGACACCAATAATGGGGCACTATTCCTCCCCCCACTGACACCAACGATGGTGCACTATTCCTCCCCCCACTGACACCAACCATGGGGCAATATTCCTCCCCCCACTGACACCAACGATGGGGCACTATTCCTCCCCCCACTGACACCAACCATGGGGCACTATTCCTCCCCCCACTGACACCAATAATGGGGCACTATTCCTCCCCCCACTGACACCAATGATGGGGCACTATTCCTCCACCCACTGACACCAACGATGGGGCACTATTCCTCCCCCCACTGACACCAACGATGGTGCACTATTCCTCCCCCCACTGACACCAACCATGGGGCAATATTCCTCCCCCACACTGACATCAATGATGGGGCACTATGCCCCCCTCCCCCCACTGACACCAAGGACAGGACACTATTCCTGACACCAATGATGGGGCACTATTCCTCCCCCTCACTGACACCAATGATGGGGCACCATTGGTGTCAGTGGGAGGAATAGTTTCCCACCGTTGGTGTCAGTGGGAGGAATAGTACCTCACCATTGTTGTCAGTGGGAGGAATAATGTCCCACCGTTGTCAGTGGGAGGAATAATGCCCCACTGTTGGTGTCAGTGGGAGGAATAATGCCCCACCGTTGTTGTCAGTGGTAGGAATAATGCCCCATCGTTGGTCTCAGTGGGAGGAATAGTGCCCCACTATTGGTGTCAGTGGGAGGAATAATGCCCCACCGTTGGTGTCAGTGGGAGGAATAATGCCCCACCATTGTTGTCAGTGGGAGGAATAGTGCCCCACCGTTGTCAGTGGGAGGAATAGTGCCCCACAGTTTGTGTCAGTGAGAGGAATAGTGCCCCACGTTGGTGTCAGTTGGAGGAATAGTGCCCCACCGTTGGTGTCAGTGGGAGGAATAATGCCCCATTGTTGTTGTCAGTGGGAGGAATAGTGCCCCACCGTTGTTGTCAGTGGGAGGAATAGTGCCCCACCATTGATGTCAGTGGGAGGAATAATGCCCCACCAATGTTGTCAGTGGGAGGACTAGTGCTCCACCGTTGGTGTCAGTGGGAGGAATTCACGGACTTTCGTGAATGAATGAACTGCAAGTCCCAACAGCCTTAGCGGCTGTTGGCTTGTAGTGTTCAATGAACTACCATGGTGCTGTGGAGCGCTGTGGTAGTTCATTAAATCTTCCTGTCAATATATCTGTGTGGTCATACATCCCGTACGGGCAAGCCAAGCAGATATTCTGACAGATCTGCAGGAGACCTGCATGGCACCAGAGATCTGCTGATCACTGGTGCAATGCTTTCCAGGTTCTTTCAAACAATAAATGCACATTTTTTTTTACCTGCCAAAAAAAGTGCAGTTTTTTTTTGTCTAAGAGGTAAATGTATACTTTAAACACTTATCTTCGTATTTTCTCTGCAATTATTCATTTGTGCATTTTGGTTTGATAATATGTGCATATTTTATTAGTTTATATGTTTGGAATGAACAACACACTGTATGTAATGTTTATAGCAGCGCAGCATTATATTATTTTATTCTATTTGTCATTTGGAGGAATAATGCCCCGTCATTGGTGTCAGTGGAAGAATAGTACCTAATCATTGGTGTCAGTGGGAGGAATAGTGCCCCATCATTGGTGTCAGTGTGGGAGGAATAGTGCCCCATCACTGGTGTGAGTGTGCAAGTAATAGTACCCCATCATTGGTGTCAGTGGGAGGAATAGTGCCCCATTGTTGATGTCAGTGGGAGGAATAGTGCCCCATCATTGATGTCAGCGGGAGGAATAGCGCCCCATCGTTGTCACTGGGCGGAGCTCTAATAGGAAGAGGTGGGGCCTAAATAGGAAGGGGTGGGGTTTACAGATGAAGGGGACGATCTTAAACAGGAAGGGGTGGGACAAATTTAGATGCGGGGGTGCCCGATTTTAGTCTTGCATAGGGCAGCACAAAACCAAAATACACCACTGGTCCTATCCCTATTACTTCTAATGTGTCCATCATAAATCCCCACTGTCGAAGGATCTCTCGGCATCTATCGTCAAGAATAGCACTGGGGACTTCTCTTTTTTACTCTTCTGCAAAAGGAGCAATGATCTTAATCTATTGTCCCTTCCTTCTCTTCCTGGAACAAATCCCACCTGATTTAAGTGTATCAACATTAAATCCTTCATCCTAGTCGCTCTCTCGGCGTCTATCGTCAAGAATAGCACTGGGGACTTCTCTTTTTTACTCTTCTGCAAAAGGAACAATGATCTTAATCCATTGTCCCTTCCTTCTCTTCCTGGAACAAATCCCACCTGATTTAAGTGTATCAACATTAAATCCTTCATCCTAGTCGCTAATATTTTGCATATAATTTTGTATACGTATTCAGTAACGAAATTGGTATATAGCTAGCACACTGGGACACATCTTTCCCTTCTTTAGGGATAATTGTAATATACGCCATTAACGACTCCTTTCTCATCTCAACCCCCTCTCCGATTGCATTCATATATGTGTACATTTTCCGGATTAATCATTCCTTAAATTTCCTATAATATGTTATTGTGTACCCATCCGGTCCAAGACTTTTCCCTACCATGGTGTTTTTTAAGGCTATTTGAATTTCTTCCTGTGATATTAGTTTTTCTAAGACTAGTGAACTTTCTTCCTCTAATCTATGTAATCTAGCTTCTTTGAAAATAGCTTCCTTTTCCTTATTCTTTCTATTTCTTCTTTTAGATTCTTGGATTTTTAAGTCATAAAATCTACTGTAATATTTTTGGAATACATTGGCTATTGCAGTAGTTGAATATACCATTTCGCCTATCTCATCTCTAATGCTCTCCACATAATTTGCTGAATTCTGTTTCCTTAATCTTCTCATTAAATGTTTCCCTGGTCTGTTCCACCATTGGTATCTTTCTTTTGCCACCATGTTAAACTGCTTCTTCATTTCTTGCTCCATTAAATCCTTTAGTTCTTCGCTTTTTAGTATTATTTTCTGGTGTAAATCTGTGTATAACTTCTTTTTATGTAGTTGTTCTAATTCATATAGTTCTTCTAGTAATGATCTTATTCTCTCCTCCAGACTTTTCTTCTTTTCAGACCCTATGGAGATCAGAATACCTCTTATATAAGCTTTATGTGCTTCCCATATTGTTGCAACTGAGACCTCCTTAGACTCATTTGACTGAAAATATTGCTCAATTTATTTTTTTAACCTCATTTCCGTCTCTTGATCCAGTAGGAGTGTCTCGTTCAACTTCCACATATTTATCATATTTCATTCCCCTTGTAGACACAGCTTCATTGTGACAGGAGCATGATCTGATATTGAAATCACCTCAATGTCAGCCTTAACTAATGACTCCAAACGTCTATGTTCTAGCATTATATAATCCAATCTTGAATACATCTTATGCATGATGAATAAAACATTTAATCTTTTTCTCCTGGATGTTTAATCCTCCAGGAGTCCATTAGCTGACATTGATGTAACGTTTTTTTAATGGACGTTAACTGTTTATCTCCTTCCCTCTTTCCTTTAGATGATCTAAAGGGTCATACAAAAATTAAGATCTCCTGCCACAATCAACCTGCCCTTTTTAAAATCCATTAATTTTCTTAACATATCTTCCAAAAATACCATTGGGTTCTTATTAGGACAGTAGATATTTGCCAGTGTACATTCCATTTCATTTAGATCCCCTCTCACAAACAAATATTTACCATCTGGGTCAGTCAACCTTTCTTTGATGTTAAATCTTACATTCTTTGCTATCCCAATTGCTACCCCTTTAGCACGCCTTATTGGTGTTTCAGCATAATACCAAATTGGGTAATATTTTGAGTATAACTTAACATTTGTGTCGTGAGATATATGCAATTCTTGCAAAAATATTACTTCAACAGAACGTCAGTAAATTTCCATGAGAATCTTATATCTTTTTCCCGGGGTATTCAGTCCCTTCACATTGTAGGTCATAAAATAACCGCATTTATCCATCTTCATCTTTTTTCTCCTTGCTAGCCATATCTAGGAGATTAACCATGTAACTAATTTGTAGCGAGAAGATATCTTCTAGAGGATCTGTTTTTACCACCCCCCTCCTTCTCCCTCCTGCCTCCTCCCCTGGTATCTCCCCTCCCCCCCCCTCTATCCCTGGGGCCTTTGGGCCCATTTCTGACCCTTAAATCAGTGGTGGGTAATCCCACAATTGATTCTACCTTCAGAGTGAGGCTCTGAGCACATACGTCACCCACGTTTCCACCTCCGTTGGGGGCATGGTGAGCCACCAACCTCCTTGCCTGATAATTACATTTCTCTTCCAACCCATCCCAAATACCCTTTCCCTTCCCATCTCCCCCCCCCACACCCATTCCCCATGCTCACTTAAACCGTTCAATCAATGCCCAATTCCTCTCTCCAAATTCCCCAAATCCCTTTTCCTCACATTGCTATCATGGGAACAAAGGGGAGGGAGGAGATGTAAGACAAAGGAGAGGGAGAAGAAGGAGGAGAAAAGAAAAAAAAGGGAAGGAACTAAACGTCTCCTTTTAAAACATCCCTCTGTTACATTCTCTTCTTTTCCCCCCTTCTTCTCCTCCCTCCCTCTCCCCCCCATTAAAGCCTTTTCATGGGGACCCGTTTCCAATTCTCTTTCCCTGAGTCCAAGCCTTCTTTAGCCTCTTCTGTCCATCCCGGAATATCAGGAATCTGTATTTCTAGTGTCTCACAGAAATCCAGCAGGTCTTCTGGGAATCTCAATTTAATGGAGTGTTCATTATTCCATCCCACAAGGCAGGCTGGAAACCCCCAGTTGCATCGAACGTTTTTCCTTTCGCATCTGCTCCAGCAGTGGCCTCAAGGTTCTCTTTCTCGCCAAGGTTTCAGAGGCTATATCTGAGAAGATTTGCAAACTAGTGTCTCCATATTTAATTGCTGGCATCTTCCTTACTTTCTTCCAAATATTCTCTTTATCCTCATATTAATGGAAATGAACAATCACATCTAGGCTATTTCTGACAGTTCTGTGACATTCACTCCATACAGCGGTTGAAACATTGTATCTATTTGTTTCCATAAATGACATTCTGCAGATACACTTAGAGGAGCTCTGCAGATACACTTTTTGCCGGCTTGGAATTAATCTTATTTTCATCCTACTTCTTCTTCTTCTTCTTCATCCTCATCCTCAGAAGAAGAAGAAGAGGATGAGGATGAAGAAGAAGAAGTAGGATGAAAATAAGAATAATTCCAAGCCGGCAAAAAGTGTATCTGCAGAGCTCCTCTGTTCTGCAGATACACTTAGAGGAGCTCTGCAGATACACTTTTTGCCGGCTTGGAATTAATCTTATTTTCATCCTACTACTTCTTCATCCTCATCCTCAGAAGAAGAGGATGAGGATGAAGAAGAAGAAGTAGGATGAAAATAAGAATAATTCCAAGCCGGCAATACGCTGTATGGAGTGAATGTCACAGAACTGTCAGAAATAGTCTATTTATGACAGTTCTGGGACATTCACTCCATACAGCGGTTGAAACATTGTATCTATTTGTTTCCATAAATGGATCCATTTATGGAAACAAATAGATACAATGTTTCAACCGCTGTATGGAGTGAATGTCCCAGAACTGTCAGAAATAGCCTATTTCTGACAGTTCTATGACATTCCCTCCATACAGCGGTTGAAACCGCTGTATGGAGTGAATGTCACAGAACTGTCAGAAATAGACTATTTCTGACAGTTCTATGACATTCCCTCCATACAGCGGTTGAAACCGCTGTATGGAGTGAATGTCACAGAACTGTCAGAAATAGTCTATTTCTGACAGTTCTGGGACATTCACTCCATACAGCGGTTGAAACATTGTATCTATTTGTTTCCATAAATGGATCCATTTATGGAAACAAATAGATACAATGTTTCAACCGCTGTATGGAGTGAATGTCCCAGAACTGTCAGAAATAGGCTATTTCTGACAGTTCTGTGACATTCCCTCCATACAGCGGTTGAAACCGCTGTATGGAGTGAATGTCACAGAACTGTCAGAAATAGACAGAAACTGTCACAGAACTGTCCTTCTTCTCATCCTTCTCCTTCTTCTCATCCTTCTTCTCATCCTTCTCCTTCTTCTCATCCTTCTTCTCATCCTTCTCCTTCTCCTTCTTCTCATCCTTCTCCTTCTCCTTCTTCTCATCCTTCTCCTTCTCCTTCTTCTCATCCTTCTCCTTCTCCTTCTCCTCCTTCTCCTTCTCCTTCTTCTCATCCTTCTCCTTCTTCTCATCCTTCTCCTTCTTCTCATCCTTCTCCTTCTCCTTCTTCTCATCCTTCTCCTTCTCCATCTTCTCATCCTTCTCCTTCTCCTTCTTCTCATCCTTCTCCTTCTTCTCATCCTTCTTCTCATCCTTCTCCTTCTTCTCATCCTTCTTTTCATCCTTCTCCTTCTTCTCATCCTTCTTCTCATCCTTCTTCTCATCCTTCTCCTTCTTCTCATCCTTCTCCTTCTTCTCATCCTTCTTCTCATCCTTCTCCTTCTTCTCATCCTTCTCCTTCTCCTCATCCTTCTCCTTCTTCTCATCCTTCTCCTTCTCCTCATCCTTCTCCTTCTTCTCATCCTTCTCCTTCTTCTCATCCTTCTTCTCATCCTTCTCCTTCTTCTCATCCTTCTCCTTCTTCTCATCCTTCTCCTTCTCCTTCTTCTCATCCTTCTCCTTCTTCTCATCCTTCTCCTTCTCCTCATCCTTCTCCTTCTCCTTCTTCTCATCCTTCTCCTTCTTCTCATCCTTCTCCTTCTTCTCATCCTTCTCCTTCTCCTTCTTCTCATCCTTCTCCTTCTCCTTTTCCTTCCTCATCTCCAAGGGCATTTAAATTAAAGGTACAGTGTTCTGCACTAATTTAAAGGCTCTCTGAAGCCTAGAAACCCTTTTTATAAGTTAACTTCGTAGCGAATAAATTCGCATCGAATCGAATTTCTTCCTGAAATTCGCCGAATCAGCCGAATCGAATTTTTGAATAATTCGCTCATCTCTAGTCAGTACCTCAGGATTGAGCTATTTATATATATAATAATATATCCCATAGTTTGTGAACTCTATAACTTTCCTACAGACTAAATAATAAATACTGATTTGGGTTATTTTCACCAAAGAAATGTAGCAGAATACATCTTGGCCTAAATTTATGAAGAACAATTATTTATTTGCAAACTTTTATATCAGAAACAAAGAAAAACATGTTTTTTCAAAATTTTAGGTTAATTTGGCAAAAAATAAAAACCCCAATGGTAATTAAATACCACCAAAAGAAATCTCTATTTGTGTGAACAAAATGATAAAATTTAGCTTGGGTACAGTGTTGCATGACTGCGCAATTGTCATTCAAAGTGTGAGAGCGCTGAAACATGAAAATTGGCCTGGCCAGGAAGGCGATAAAAGTGCCCGGTATTGAAGTAGTTAAAAATGTTACATATCTGTGCTGTTTAGAGTCTTTTGTTAAGCCCTACATATATGTAGCTATCTATGAGCATGCTCTCAAAAGAAAGAGTGTGAATAAATTAAAACATGAATACCTTTAATAGGTAACAAACTACAGACAGCAATGAGTACAATCACAGTGTACTTGCACTGAGCGGACATACATTTTTTAATCACTTTAAAGCACTTACATTTCTCATGTGATCTTTTCTGTTCTTGAACATATAAGAATTTGAATTATATATGCTTCTGATTTTTTTCCAGGTAAAAATATGATATATACATTTACAACATTTTCCAGGTAAAAACATGATCTATAGCTTTACTCAATTCTGTAGGAATTAACCTTGAATGCCATCCAGAATGAATCAAACATAATTTACAGAGTTTCTTTTGTTGGGATTCTCTGACTACCCAGATCTCCAACCTCTTTTCTTTATCATATTTTTACTGATTTACACATTAGCCTTTGTTGGAAATACCCTAATAACTGTTATTATAAGTATGGATTCTCGTCTTCACACACCAATGTATTTCTTTCTTTCTAATCTTTCCATATTGGATATTTGTTGCACAACAGCTGCTATCCCCAAGATTCTCCAGATACTTGTGACAGAGAAAAAGCCCATCTCGGTTTCTGGTTGCATTTCCCAGTTGTATGTGTTTTCTGCTGCTCCAGGTGCCGAACTGGTTATTTTGACCATAATGGGGTATGACGGATATGTGGCAATCTATTTCTCATTGTAGTACAAAACTCTAATGAGCAGGACAGTATATACAGTCAGGTCCATAAATATTGGGACATCGACACAATTCTAACATTTTTGGCTCTATACACCACCACAATGGATTTGAAATTAAACAAACAAGATGTGCTTTAACTGCAGACTTTCAACTTTAATTTGATGGTATTTACATCCAAATCAGGTGAACGGTGTAGGAATTACAACAGTTTGCATATGTTCCTCTCACTTGTTAAGGGACCAAATGTAATGGGACAATTGGCTTCTCAGCTGTTCCATGGCCAGGTGTGTGTCATTCCCTCATTATCCCAATTACAATGAGCAGATAAAAGGTCCAGAGTTCATTTCAAGTGTGCTATTTGCATTTGGAATCTGTTGCTGTCAACTCTCAAGATGAGATCCAAAGAGCTGTCACTATCAGTGAAGCAAGCCATCTTTAGGCTGAAAAAACAAAACAAACCCATCAGAGAGATAGCAAAAACATTAGGCATTGCCAAAACAACTGTTTGGAACATTCTTAAAAAGAAGGAACGTACCGGTGAGCACAGCTGACTGTATATGTTTGCCTGGATTATCTTTGATTGTTGGATCAGTGAACTCAATGATACTTACATGTATCATTCTAAGACTTAAATTTAGGGAAGAAACTATTATGTATAATTTTTTTTCTGTGAAATTCCCCCTGGGCTAAAGTTGGCAAATTCTAACACATATGTTAATGATGTTGTAATTGTGGCATCTGATGTGCTGCTGGGAATGGTGTGTTAGTCACTGACTGTTACCTGCTATACATACTGTACATATTACCAAAATTATGAAAATCTGCTCATCTGGAAAAAAAAACAAAAAGCCTTCTGTACTTGTGCATCCCACCTCACTGTGATAACTATCTTGTATGGTGAAATCAGCTACACTTATGTACGGCCTGCATTCTGCAACCGCTTACAAGCTGATAATGTTATATCAGCTCTGTGTGCCATTGCATCTCCAGTAAAAATTCCATTATATACGGCCTCAGAAATAAAGTGAGCAATGCCATTAATAAGACAGTTTGCAAAAAGGCAGTTTTTCTAAAGTGAGTCACTGTCAGTCAGTGTTCTTAGTCATTTCAGGAATTATTGTGATTTAAAGAATCCTTACAACAATTTTAATTAACTATAAAGACATAGTGATAGGTCAATTTGCTCCTGTATAAACTGGCGCTAATATGTGTATGAATGTAAGCTAGGGACCTTAGATTGTAAGCTCCTTGATGGTTAGGGACTGTTAAATCTAAATTATGATTCGGCATTTATATTGATGGCAAGCTTGCAAAATATTTGGTTTTTATGATTAGTCATAATTAATATTAATATATGTAAGTGGTCTGTGACAAATGGTAGTATTTACTATTCTTCAATTATAGCTGAGACCAAAAGATATACAAGTTAAGCTGAAATAGTATATACCAGTTGAAAGTTGAGTAGACTATATTTAGAGATAGTTGGTTAAAAGTATTTGGTAGTTATGTCAAGGTTATTAGAAGTGACTTACTATTACATTACGTATTTTCTGTGTATATTTAGTATACGTCTCTAACACTGATACATATATAGTTTAGTGATTATACATTGATATGTTCTTAAGCTATACTATCTTTTAAATATATAGCTAAGGGTTACATCATTGGTACATCAGCATACATATGTTCCTGTCCATCAAACATCATATGTATAGCATCTTTCCCTTTTATGAAATAGCTTTGCTAAGCAGTAATACTTTCCATAGAAGGTATTATGATCACTAACTATGACGTACATTTGCCTCATAAAAGACCATCGGAACGGACAAGGGTCACACACTCACGCTCACACACTCTCTCTGATACACACAAGCAACATGACTCTTGCAAACACACGTCTGAGAAGCTGCAACAGGTGCTGCAAGACAAGAGATCATCATTAACGTCACTTCCGTCTTCTCTCTCGGACTTTGAGTTGGACAAGGACATGAGAATCGCACATGGCAAGAACAGCCATGACAGATAATGGTGACTTTTTCTTTGAACTTTCGCTTGTCAGTTTTACAGTAGTTTCATCTAGATGGAACTGTTCATAATACGCTTTACATTGTTTATTTGACACCATTGTGTGATAGAATAAAATCACACTTCATTTTTTATTATAATGGCTCTTTCATTCATAATCGCCTCAAGACACTAGAAGCAGTATTATATGTGTCTAAAAATCCAACATTTTGGTGAGCCAGCCACCGCCGAACGTTTTTTCTACGGTTTTTCCCATACCTTGTTAAGGGGGAAAAACGCACGATTCTGTGATTGTCAAGTTTTGGGAAAAACACGGTGAAAAGTACCTAGCAGAACAGGCGATTAAAACAGACTTGGACGAGAATTCCAGTGATTGAGCCGGGTCAAACGAGAAAATCTTCTGATTACGGTGAGTAACAATTATGGAATTTATTGATGACTTAGTTAATGAAAGTAAGCTAGAATTTAAAGATGTTTCTTTATATCCTGAAGACAGTCAGCTATGGCACTATATGTATAACGAATGTTTACAGGCCAATATTCAGATAGATAAATCTAAATTTACTGTGCACAGACAGCGTAAGAAGATATCTAACATCTTAAATTTAGTAAGAATATTCAACAAAATGATTTTGAATGTTGATTTACCTGTTAAAAAAGCTTGTACATTAAAACAGACAGAATGTAGCACTGTACAGAACACAGAAATGCATGAACATTTGTCTCAAGATCCTCTTAATTGTCCAAATTGTGACATACTTTGTACTTACATAGAAAATCTTGAGGAACAAATTGACTTAAAGACAAATCTTTTGTTAAGACTGCAGAATGACAGTAAACAGGTTGCCATGATAAACACAGATGACAAACAGAGTGATTCAAAATCAGAGTCACGTCTGTCCGATTTCTCTGAAAGTTCGGATATTAACTCTGATGACGAAACACAAATTAAACATAAAGAATTGTTATGTAAAACTGCAAAACTTAAGTTGCAAATACATAGTCAATTAATGAAAGTTTTAAAAGACATTCCTGCTTATGATCCAGATAAAGATATCTATAGCAACATGGAAGTATATGAAATGCATGTCAAATGCCATCAGATTTCAGATCATGACATAAATTATTTGTTTCCGATGTGGCTCCCAATTAAATTTATGTCTCGAATTAAAAATTCTGTTGTTAACGATAAAGATCAGAAAAAACATAATGACGCGACAGACAGACTGCGACAATTGCTGTTATGTTCAACAGGTGAAGACGTACCTTCTGTAGAAATGCTCGACTTACTGCAGACTACTGCTGACGAAGACCCTTTTGAATTTAAAAGCAAGTTTTCCAAAGCATATAAAATTATATTTGGAGTAGAAAATGAGGAAGACTCAGCTATGATCAAAGCTTTTGTAAAGAAATTCACATATTTAGACCCAGTAACCATTGTCATAGCCGAGGAAAAACAAAATTTGAATGATATAGTAAGTTTCATTGATAGAATCCGGAGAAAATTGCAAAATAGCAATATCACTTATGAGGTAGCTGCGCTTCAAAGTGACAAAAACAGTCAGATTACAGTTATGCCAGGAACTACAGGTCCCAGTAAGAATGACAACGACAGATGCAAGCAAGCGAGTCATAATGAGGATACCACATGTTTTCACTGTCATAAACAAGGTCATATCAGACGCCATTGTTGGAAGTTTAAACTGAACTCACAAATAAAGAAACTGGAAATAAAAAGTGAAAAAGCAGCTTTTGTACAACCTGCTGTGTTGTGTAATGATAAAAATTTAACTGAATTGCCTTATGCCTCATCAGTTAAACAAATTCGCACTTTGACTAGAAACAACTGTTCTGACAACAGGGTGAGAAGGGCTGTCACTGACACAAATGGTTTATTACCAGTTCCAAAAATAGAATCACGTCCACATTCATCCCCGATATCGTTAGAATTTGTCGCTCCAATTGTATTGGATGACAATGGAAGGCCTTTTATAGACGGATTACTAAATGGTAAAAAGATCAGATTCCTAATTGACAGCGGATCTGAGATTAATCTGACCAGAGAAAATGTACCTGTGAAACCAAATTCACCCATGTGTAAAATAAAAGGTTTTAATAATACAGGTCATTCCACTGCTAGACAGGTACCCAATGTAACATTTGAAATACCTGGGCTAGTGAAAACTAACATTGATATTTGGTATAGTAATGCCACCGAGAATATTCTTGGCATTGATTTTATCAATAAGCAAAAGTGGATTATTGATATTATGACGAAAGTTATTTGGAGGAACCCTTCTAGGCCCAAATCAATGTTAATGGATCCTTCTATATACAGTGATGTTGGTTTCAACTCTAAAATGTCTACAGCACAAAAATGGCCTGATATTGATGGTAATTATGCTTTACAAGAATTGGTACAACGTTTTCCAAGTTTGTGGTCAAAATTTAAAAATGACATAGGAACTTTGAAAGATACAGAATTGAATATTGAGGGAAAGGATCCTATACCCCTAAATCAATATGAGTTACCACAAGAATCAATAGGACCACTTTCTGCCATTATTCAAGAGTTTGTACAACTTGGGATTTTAAAGAAAACACAATCAGTGGTAAATAACTGTATTTGGCCTATCAAAAATGCTGACAATTCATATTCTTTGTCAGTTGATTTCAGGACACTGAATAAACATATCACAAATAACAAAGCAGTTGTTCCTGATCATTCTAATATCAAGTTACATTTAAAGGCCGAATCCAAAGTGTTTTCTGTTTTGGAAATCGATAACAGTCATTTTTCGATCCCCATAGCTAAAAGTTGTCAATACAAGCTAGCTTTTAAGTTTCAGAAAGAGACCTATGCATTCACTCGATTAGTAGCTGGTTTAGACATCAGTGATGGTATAGTCCATGAGTCCATAGAAAAAATTCTATCACAATTTTCAAGGCCAGAATGCATTTTTCAGCATGTAAATACAATTATGCTAAGTACGCAGAATGTTAACGAACATATTACTCTTTTGTCTGAGCTATTTATGTTGTTACAGGATGCAGGTCTTAAATTAAACCCAGAAAGGATTCAGCTGATGAAAAGTCAGGTGAAATGCTTTCACATGCAGATTAGTCAAGGAAAGAGACAATTATTGCAGGAAACAGTCAGAGCTATCACTGCCATTCCAGTTCCTACAACACATAAAGCATTGCAACAATTTTTGAAAAACATAAATCATTGCAAAGAGTTTATACATGGTTTCGCAGAGAAAGTTAAGCCATTACATCATCTTTTGAAGAGTAAAAATAACTTAGTTGACCAATGGGGTCCAAATGAGAATAATGCTTTAAAAGTGTTGAAAAAGGATTTGCAGAATGCGCCAGCATTAGGTACTATTGAGGTTTGTTCCAATGCTCCTTTTGTTGTGAAAACTCATGTATCTGATAATGCAATTTCAGTAACTTTGTCTCAATTAAAAGAAGGTGATGAAAGACTAATTAGTTACTTCTCCAGAAATTTATCACTATTGGAAAGAACTTTTACATCTGAGGCACAACAACTGTTGAGTCTCTTTTATGCAATCAAAGCTTCACAAAGCACAGTAAAGTCACATAGTATCATATTACAGTCTCCTGACAGTTCACTAAGAAGAATTCTTGAGGAAGATACATTCAGAGAATGCCGTGAAAAGTATCCTCAGTGGATAAGAGCACTGTTAGCCAAACACATTGTGATAGGTACAGCTGCATCAGACAAGTCTCTACCTCACATTCACAGCAACACATGTATTAATGAAGAACACTCTAACACTAGAGTAATGACATCAGCACAGAAAACAGTTACGCATATTTCTAAAGTTATAGGGATGAGAACAAAGGCATAAACCTTTGTCATCTCTGGGGTGATACAAAACCTTTCTTTGTTTAATAAAACAGGGTTTTGCGGTCATGACCTATGATGAAATATTGCGTCCTGTCATACCTAAATAACACACTACTTTTGTATTCTAGTTTAGGTAATTTCAGACAGGATTAGGACAGTATTTTGATTGATATATAGAAGTTTTCTGTAAAAGGAAATAGGAAGTAATGATACTTCACAATATGTGTTTCAAACTCATACACTGATTGTTCCATAATCTTCCATAATCTTTCATATTTGTTGAAATAGGTGCAAGACTAATGCAATGTTTGTGCCAAAGTAATGATACTGCATTTCTTTACAGAAATGACATCTAAAATCAAATATGAAGCGTAACAATCTCCTACAAGCCAACTTTAAGGAATTTGGACGTTAAAGAAGATTGAACAAGAACTCAATACTTCACACTTGTGACTGATTTATCGCGTTCAACAAAAATGTTTCTACTTTACAGAACTTAAAGAAGATATTATATAGACATTGCATGAAGAAAAGATTCATCAAGAGGAAATCTATTTATTAATGATAAAATAATTTATTATTGATAATATTGTTATAGGTCACATATACATTTTAATGATCCTTTTATTCCGATACTTACATCCATATTGGGATAATATTATTATTATTAATTTTTTATTAGTATTATTTATTTTAATTTTTTTAATAACTGGAGTTATTCCAGTTATTAGAATATCTTTTGTTAAAAGATTCAAGAAATATATTACTCTTATAGGAGCAATATAAACTTATGACACATTTTAGAATGGAAAGTATATTTCCGGAGAGTTAAAATATTATACAAATATGGAAATATAATACATTAATTATTATTACATCATTTAATTATTTTTATTATTTTTATTATTATTATTATTATTACTATATTATCATATATCAATTAACATTATGATTAAGAATTTTTAGGAAGAGAAACTGAAAGATTAGGTATAGAGTTTTGAAGGAAAGTTATTTTTGATTGGTCCAGTTATGAAGAATATATACGATCATTTGGTATAAGACGGTGTGTATGGGACATGAATGAAGTGTGCATTGATTTGGCATTAATTTTAGACTAATCATAATAAGGGGGAAATGTTAAATCTAAATTATGATTCGGCATTTATATTGATGGCAAGCTTGCAAAATATTTGGTTTTTATGATTAGTCATAATTAATATTAATATATGTAAGTGGTCTGTGACAAATGGTAGTATTTACTATTCTTCAATTATAGCTGAGACCAAAAGATATACAAGTTAAGCTGAAATAGTATATACCAGTTGAAAGTTGAGTAGACTATATTTAGAGATAGTTGGTTAAAAGTATTTGGTAGTTATGTCAAGGTTATTAGAAGTGACTTACTATTACATTACGTATTTTCTGTGTATATTTAGTATACGTCTCTAACACTGATACATATATAGTTTAGTGATTATACATTGATATGTTCTTAAGCTATACTATCTTTTAAATATATAGCTAAGGGTTACATCATTGGTACATCAGCATACATATGTTCCTGTCCATCAAACATCATATGTATAGCATCTTTCCCTTTTATGAAATAGCTTTGCTAAGCAGTAATACTTTCCATAGAAGGTATTATGATCACTAACTATGACGTACATTTGCCTCATAAAAGACCATCGGAACGGACAAGGGTCACACACTCACGCTCACACACTCTCTCTGATACACACAAGCAACATGACTCTTGCAAACACACGTCTGAGAAGCTGCAACAGGTGCTGCAAGACAAGAGATCATCATTAACGTCACTTCCGTCTTCTCTCTCGGACTTTGAGTTGGACAAGGACATGAGAATCGCACATGGCAAGAACAGCCATGACAGATAATGGTGACTTTTTCTTTGAACTTTCGCTTGTCAGTTTTACAGTAGTTTCATCTAGATGGAACTGTTCATAATACGCTTTACATTGTTTATTTGACACCATTGTGTGATAGAATAAAATCACACTTCATTTTTTATTATAATGGCTCTTTCATTCATAATCGCCTCAAGACACTAGAAGCAGTATTATATGTGTCTAAAAATCCAACAGGGACTGATATGAATGTACAACATGTATGTAAAGCGCTGCTTAAATTGACAGCACTAAGTACCTGTAGTAAATAGTAAATAACAATAAATGTTTTTTTGCTAGGAAAATTTAAAGATTATGATGTTTACAGAAAAATGGCTATGATATATTTTGGCATAACTGGACATACTGTACGGGCTCATTGACACAGGCCCTCAGCTCCATGCCGCATGGGACAGGTCAACGGACCTGGATGCACAGGCTCTGTGCCCAAGTCCGTCCACCTGTCCCTGCATACCTGTCAAACTTGACTGTGTGGGTGAGGCTGTAAAGCCAATGTATATTCATCCATTTTATATAGGCTGCCTGTTTGCATGCAGCTCAGTGCTAGTACACAAAATAAACAAAGGGCTCTTCACACTGGGGCTGAGCAACTGTGGGAATGAGTCCAAAATTAAAAGGTTGTAAAAAAGTAAATTACAATATTTCACGTTTTCATAAAAAGGAAAACAAGGCTATTCATACTTCAAGCGCTTGGAGGCAAAATTAAAAGAAAAATAAAAAAATGGGAGAATGCTTGGCAAAGTTCAGAGCGAATCTACATTCACAGAGAGATAAACAGGATGAACAGCACAGTAAACCACTTTCCCCACTGAAAAACAGATGTGAGCAAATGCTGAATAATTTGTTTTTCACCCATCAAATTTTGCACAAGTCTCCTGTGAGTAAAAACTACTGTAAAATATTTCAGTAAATTTGCAAAACTGAAAGGACAAAAATGTTGGGTGAACTGGCTATTGAATCAACGATAAATAGAGCTCAAAATGTTGCTATTCTTAGTCTCAACTCTCTGTTTAGAAAGCTTAATACAGACGCATTAAAAGTATTACAATATATACTAGCTAATTTGCTATTATTGATGTTTGGAAAAAGAGGGATAAAATAGAAGAAAAGATGAAAAATTATGTCAGAAAACACGCAGATTAATACCTGACTTGCACTACGTCTTTTTGCAGATAGTGAATATCAGCAAGTGTCCGAGGAGAAAAAAATGGCATATATTCATCGATATCTATGACAAGATACATGTGTTTCTGCATGATTATAAGAATGTGTATCCTGCTGTAGTGGCAGCCAGCATCTCTGGTGAGTTTGAATTTTACTGTGAGACGGTTTTCTACAATCAAGAGCACCTGTATATGTTGGTGGTTGGACATTTATTTAACACTTTTTTCATTTGGTTTGATGGACTTTTATTTTTGAACACTGTATATTATTACTAGAGATGAGCGAATCGAACTTGGCGAAGTGGAATTCGTTTCGAATATTAGGAAAAATTCGATTCGCGCCGAATCCGAAAATTAGCAAACTTCGGATGCACGAATTGAATTTTCCCCGATCGGCCGATTTTCATCCCTTCTACAGCCGGCAAAAAGTGTCCCTGCAGAGAGCTCCGCTATTTCTGACAGTTCTGACAGTTCCTTCACATTTACAGCGGTTGAAACATTGTATCTATTTGTTTCCATTTAGGATACAGATGTTTTTATTCGGAAACAAATAGATACAATGTTTCAACCGCTGTAAATGTGAAGGAACTGTCAGAGAACTGTCAGAAATAGCGGAGCTCTCTGCAGATACACTTTTTGCTGGACTGGAATTCTTATTTTCATCCTACTTCTTCTTCTTCATCCTCATCCTCTTCTTCTTCATCCTCATCCTCTTCTTCTTCATCCTCTTCTTCATCCTCATCCTCTTCTTCTTCATCCTCATCCTCTTCTTCATCCTCATCCTCTTCTTCTTCACCATCATCCTCTTCTTCTTCATCCTCTTCTTCATCCTCATCCTCTTCTTCTTCATCCTCTTCTTCCTCATCCTCTTCTTCATCCTCATCCTCTTCTTCATCCTCATCTTCTTCTTCCTCATCCTCTTCTTCTTCATCCTCATCCTCTTCTTCTTCTTCCTCATCCTCTTCTTCTTCTTCATCCTCATCCTCTTCATCATCCTCATCTTCTTCATCCTCATCCTCTTCTTCTTCCTCATCCTCTTCTTCCTCATCCTCATCTTCTTCTTCATCCTCATCCTCTTCTTCTTCGTCTTCATCCTCATCCTCTTCTTCATCCTCTTCTTCTTCATCCTCATCTTCTTCATCCTCATCCTCTTCTTCTTCATCCTCATCTTCTTCCTCATCCTCTTCTTCTTCTTCATCCTCTTCTTCTTCCTCATCCTCTTCATCTTCCTCATCTTCTTCTTCATCCTCATCCTCTTCTTCCTCATCCTCTTCTTCATCCTCATCTTCTTCATCCTCTTCATCCTCATCCTCTTCAATTGAAGCTGCTTCTGCTCCGCCACTCCGCCATTGGACTCTTGATAGTCGTCTCCCCACACTGCTGCTGGGGGGACTTTTTAACATAGGCCTCTGTATGGCCTTCAATTTAAGCTGCTTACGCTTCGCCACTCTGCCATGGGCCCCTGTACCGCCTCCTCATGCTGCTGCCAGGTCCAGAGTGTGTCATGGGTCCCTGTACGGCCTCCCATTGCTGCTGTCTCCATCGCCACACTCTGCCATGTGCCACTTTCAGGTCTCCTCACACTGCTGGTGGGTTCCATTTTGTCATAGGGTGCTGTATGGCCTCCCATTGCTGCTGCCTCCACCGCCACACTGTGGCTCCACACTCTGGTTTTGGCCCCGTGACTGCCCAAATGAGTGAAGTGTGCGGTGATTCTAAGATCGACGGCACTCATCTGCATGTCATACTGACTGACAGTATTATTTCTCTTCCCCAGCAGACTCCAAGGGCATTTAAATTAAAGGTACAGTGTTCTGCACTAATATAAAGGCTCTCTGAAGCCTAGAAACCCTTTTAATAAGTTAAATTCGCAGCGAATAAATTCGCATTGAATCGAATTTATTCCGCAAATTCGGCGAATCAGCCGAATCGAATTTTTGAATAATTCGCTCATCTGTAATTATTACTATCATATTAGTTTCATATCTGTCTAGCGCTACAGTTTTCACTCTCACTTTTAAAGTTTTGCTTTTAACAGTTGATTTTGCATTAATTGGACTTCCAAGGATAAAAATCACATTCACTCTGAGATATTCATTCATTTGAGAAAAATTTTCATTCTGCCACTGTAAATTTTCTCTGAACTGAGGTGAAAATGCATTTTTAATTCAATAAAATTTGTTACACTATTGGCGGCTTGGCGCCTCTCTCCACATTCTTTTTCTCTTTTGTAGCATGTGGGTTCCCAGCTAGATCAGAAGGCAGCCTTCCCCAGCCAGTGGTATTAGCAACAAACTAATAAATTACAACCTTGCCTCTGGGATTATATTGTATATACTTTTTATATATATTTTTCATGTGTAGATTTTAAATGTATATACCAGTACACACACATTGTTGATGGTTTTATTACCTATATGCAGTTTTGTAGATCCACATTCTGATGATGATGATGATTTCCAATTATTGTAAGTCCCCCATACACTATCCAATCAAGATTGCATAAGATTGCATGAAATCTAGCAAGTGCAGCACAGAATGTTGGTGTTTTCTCTTAAAAGATTAAAAAAACTTTTTTTTCACATCCTGATTGTTTAAATACTGTAATTTCTTTTTAACAAGGTGACAATATTAGCCACACCATGTTGGAGCAATGAGTGATGTGGAGGATTCAAATTTCCATCAGATGGTGTTGTGTAGAAGTTTTTTTTCTATACTCTGTCCCATGAAAAAAAAGCTGCCCTAAGCTCAAAGGTAATTAGATTGTATGCAGCACAGTAGCAGGCCAGCATGCTAACAGATCTTTTGAAATGGGTATAACAAAGGGGCCGAATCTCTAGGGTCAAAACATTAGCCAAATATGGCCACATTTATCTTTGGTCAATGTCATTCCCCAAATAGGGCCATCTTTCATCAGTGACATTGTCCAAATATGACTACCCTTTGGTCAGTGATGTCATGTCATCCTCATCCCTTAGGTTGCATGGACAAATTTCAGTGAATGACTAGATGTATTCAATTCAATATATTTTCTTGAAAACTCAACCATTAGATTCTATTAACACATTTGTATCCTTTTCTATTGAGCAGTCTATCCCTAAATACCTGATATCCACAACCTCCAAGTAACTAATACAGCAACACTCCACAGATGGATTATACTTCCTCAATGAATCAGAGCAGGAATTTCATGGTGCATTTACCAACTCTCATCAGAAAACTTTCAAGAGTACTTCGATATACGTTTCACAGGTTGGCACACATTACCAACAAAATTGCCCCTTATGCCCCCAAACCTTTCCTTGGCTTGCTGGAGATGCTGCACACAGAAAAGAACATTTGTCTATATATGGTGGGACTGTCTAAAACCTAAACCCTTCTGGAATATAGAGCCCTAATGACAATCAGATCTTGCAAAAACAGTATGCTCCCCCATCCCCCATAAAAAGTTTAATACCTTTCTTCTGGAAACAGCAAATAACTCCAACCATAAGCAAATGTAAAGGATATTGCTCTGTTAGCATAACTACAATATGTAAATGTATAATATGGGACAACTACATCAACTCTCTGCATTAAAGACCAACTAGATCCACTATCATGCATGGTTATCAAACCCACATATGCATTATAGCAGATGACTTGGCTAGAGCTATCTAATCAAAACAGAAGTTTGAAGGGTTTGTAAGAGAAATCTGCACCACTTTCACCATAGCTGACAACATGGTTCTTCCTATTTCAGTACCATGGAGTCAGAAACATATCGTGGTACACAGGGCTCAGTAGCAACTTTCAGACATTGGGAGATAAATCCTTCCCAGGTTACTCTTAGCTGTTCACACTTCTGCTAGCAGAGGGAAGCTGTTCCCTTTTCCCAACCTCAGCTCTTGGACAAACACAGAGGGGTCCATTGTCCTAGGTCAATTTTTCAGACATAGAGACTGATTCACAGGCCCTAGGATGATGTCTATTGTGATGAAATGCATAGGGTGGAGCTAGCTCTGACGTCATCATGCCCGCTCGGCTAAGTGGTATCTGTGTTACATGCTTGTCTCTTTACAAATCTTGTGAGTATAATTATTTTATAATAAATTGTGGTAATTTGAATACTACTATGCTGGTTCTGTATCCTTACCCTTCTTGTCCACTGCCACACATATAATCTTGGCTGCAAGAGACTTCCTGATACATCTCATAGCTTGAATGCTGTTTAACCTCCTATTTAGGGGTCCATTTCTCTGGTAAGCAGATAGTGTATCCTTTCCTTGGTCATGGAGTACTGAAGTGCGGTCACTAAGCAACAGGATTTGCACCTCCATGGTCACATTTATGAATTTTGAATAGATATTTAGTTATTGACGTTTGTATAATTATTTTTGATTTCACACATTTGTTTAGTTTTCTTTACTAACACTGGTGGATTGTTTTTTTTATACTTGTTTTAACTATGGTTCTGACATTATATTAAATTGCATGTAAAAGATGCATCAAATTTCAAGGACAGGGATTGATTGTCCCAAGTCATCCAGAGCCTTCCAGTGAGTATGAGAGCCAGTATTCAAGAATTATACCCAACAGATGCTGGGAAGTGGCAAAGGCCAACCTCTCCATTCCGTACTCTGGCCCATACCTTTTGAAACATATCAGCACATTTCAGCAGGACCCACAAGATGTGTTTCAACTCATCTTCAGCACCTCTAACATAAAAGATTCACACTTAGTGGCTTTCTTTAAAATCTTTACTGTGTATAATCCCTTTAACATAAACAAGTATGCACTGTAGATCCAAACTAAACCATTGCTCCACAAGTGAAAATAAGTACCACCACAGTCTTTACCAATGTTGATACACTCAAAACTTGGAGAAAATACTTCACTCCTCATCCTCTTCCCCCAGCTGTGAATATCCCTGCTCCCCGGAAGAGGAGCCAAAATCCCAAAACAATCACAAATGTTTGACCATGTTTTCCTGCTCTCTAAAAGAAGAGTTCCTGGTCAACTTTATCTTCCACTGAACATCCAAGTATGTAGAGTGACAAAAACATTGCCAGGGTGGAATGACCCCTTAGGGCAGCCCCTATATTTTTTGAAAGAATAAAAAAAACAAAGGCATATCATTATTTCAGCAATAAAGTGAAGATATTTAGTGATACTATCCAATTAATCTAGCATCAGCAGAGCCCACAGGTGTTCAATCTGCAGCAGTCCTCTGAAATAATGATTTAAGTTAAAAAAAAGTGATCCGCATCATCGTTCCTGCTCTTACAATCTTGTTTATTGTAGAAACCACAGCGTACAAGCCAATAATAAGGTGAATTGATGAGTTTCAGCCTACACAGATTCAGTCATAACTATGCAGCGTAGGCTGAAGTGCTTCAACTCGCCTTATTTTTTACTTGATTTTAAAAGCAGATCCATTATTTCAGAGGATCTGAAGGTCTAGTGTGCTTATTAGGCACAATGAGGTAGTTAGACACTAGTGAAATGGTGCATATGGAGAAATCTCCCCTGTAGAGTAATGAATTCAGACAGCAACAGCACCGCTGACTGAATACCCAGTAGTGACTGAACCTTATTATTGATCTATGTCAGTGGTCTCCAAAATGTGGCCTGGGGGCCGGATGCAGCCCTTTGCTTGCTTTTATCTGGCCCCTGGGGCACTTTCCTCCCACTGATACAAGACACTATTCCTCCCACTGATACCAACAATGGGACATAATTCCTGCTACTGACATCAACAACCGGGCACTATCTTCTCATTGACACCAATGATGAGGCGCTTTTCCTCCCACTGACATCAATGATAGGGCTCATTTCCTCCTATTGACACCAATAATGGAGCACTATTCTTTCCACTGACACTATTCCTTCCACTGACACCAACAATAGAGCACTATTCCTCCCACTGACACCAATGATAGGGCACCATTCCTCCCACTGACACCAATGATAGGGCACTATTACTCCCACTGACACCAACAATGGGGCACCATTCCTCCCACTGAAACCAATGATGGGGCTCTGTTCCTCCCATTGACACCAATAATGGAGCACCATTCCTTCCACTGACACCAATGATAGGGCAGTATTCCTTCCACTGACACCAATGATAGGGCACTATACTTCCCAGTGAAACCAGCAATGGGGTACTATTCCTGCCCCTAATACCAAAGATGCATTGTTTACTCCCACTGATGCCAGGACAATTTCTGATCCCGATGATCCCAAAAAACCTGAAGGACAGTAAACTGGGCCTTTGTTTAGAAAGTTTGGAGACCCCTGATCTAGGTAGTGTCACCAGGGCCACCCACAGCTCAAATTTTGTTTGATTAAGAAAAAAAACATTTATGGCCAGGTTATGCTTTTTGTTCATTCTGCCAAAACTATGCATTTGAAAAGTATTGATATGGTTATACATACTTTTCAGTAATTAACATCTAAATTTATTTTAAACCCACTTAAATGGAATATCTGTTGAATAAGTTACCTTAATCTAGTATCTGCTTTCAAGCTACAGAATAACCAGCAGCCTCCAGTGTTTTTAGAATTAATTTTACAAATGCATATACGTGAATAATAATTTTCCACTCTATCTTCCCATACATCAAGCAAGTCAATCTGATGATTTATGGGCTGCATGCGGCCCTCTCACTTTTTTCTGTGGTGTGAAGCTAAACTATGAGATATAAGTAAAATTCAATAAGTGGTATCACATATGTATATGTATAGAAGAAAGCTGCTACGTATTTACAGTCTACGTTCAGTGTTTAGAAGATTAATACCTAGTAAAAATCAGTAACATCATCAACCTCACTCAATAAAAGCAGCAACGGGCAGGCAGCTGGTGGAGTTATTAAGGAGTCAGATACTTCACATTCGACTCCAGGGCATAGTTGCCACTGGCATTTTATAGCAGATATTAAGGTAACAAAATGCCTTTGAATGAGAAACAAAAGTCTTGGTTTCTTTGTGCCTGTAATTGTGCATAAAAATTAGCAGACATCACCTTTTCATCATTTCTGACCAGTCTCACTCTCTGAGCTGGAGTGGTTTTTGCTTTGACGGGGAGAAAATAGAAAATATTTAAAGCACACACAAATATTCCTCAGACATAAGGCTGAACTACTGTATTATAACAGATTAAAATCAGAGAAATAGGTATTACAAATGCCAATATGTAACTGGTCGCCTTTAAGATTTTTTTTTAAATTGGAGAGCTTCTTTAAGTGCCTATGTTTGTCATAATATCTAGAAAAACATGTTATTATGTAACAATTATGGGAATGGTACTATTCCCTTTCTTACGCAAATTCAAATTATAGCAGAGATTTACACTGGTCAATTATATTTGTAAAGCCATTTGTTTCCCTTTTTGTTCCCAGTGCACTGGGAATGACACAGAGGAAAGACTAAATATCTTTTAATGTAGTGAGCTATATATACTGTCCACATTTTACCAATTTTCCATTTATTACACAGAAGTGACTCATCAGAACACACAGGTTAGTAGATTTTCCAGTATTCCACAGGTCATGTGCAGATAGATTTTTTTTTTTCATCCAGCCAGAAGAATTATAAATTAAAAATGTAACATCTGTGATGACATATTTACTTACATATTCATTATTTGATAAAATGTAAATAATATAATTGGATATAAATATTGTAAGTGTAAATTCTTTTTACCATTTATTGTTTGTGTTTTGGTTAATAATAGTAAACTGCCCACATCCAAGCATATATTTTAATCGCGCAAACTTGTGCAAATTAACATACAGTATATCATGTAGCTTACTTTCTATTATACTTTATTTGTAATTTCATAATAAATCAAAAAATGATACAAATTTACAGATTGTTATGTTAAAATTTTGTCACAGCAGACAAAAATGTATTGATTGTTGGAGAAAATGAAATACTCCATAAACCACTCCATAAACAACTCAGATGAAATCAGGTGGTGTACATATGCAGGTTGTTGCTGTCCATTTTCCAAATCAATGTCAGAGATGATCTTTGGAAGGGCCATGGCTGTAGAAAATTTTTAAAAATATCTGACTTATTTTTTTTTCTTTTTACAAAGTTCATGCCTTATAAACATGCAGAAGCTCAAACAATTGAGTCTATGCCCCATACCAGACATCTATTGTTTTCATTAATGATATACTAATCCTGTAGACAAAAGTACAAATAAATGTCCTCTTCTCTTACTAAAAAACATTAAATATTGCACATTTTTGCATCTAGAATTACCCTGTAATTTAGCAATATACCTCTTTGGGTCACACCAAATACAACAGACCTAAAAGTGGACTGGTTAGAGGACAGGGTAACCCTGTATGCAGATGACCTTCTTTTTTTTCTAAATTATATTGGGTCCTCCTTGCAAAGACCATTGTGGGTACTAAATGATTTCACTAGAATTTCTGTGTCAATCTTCTCAGTCAATCCTGGAACCAGATATGCAGCAGACGATACTGTATAATTACAAGGGGTCACGAATGTTACCTACCTAGGCATTGTGGTGACAACTAAACCCACTGATCACAATTACCTTGAATTTGTTGCCAGTACTCCAAGGAATAAAGGCAAAACTGAAAGTATGGAGAAGCCTGCCCTTCATGCTAATTAGGTGTATCAATCTGATCAAGATGAAAATCTTGCTTAACACGTTCAAGCCTAAGGGTAAAACAAATCTTAATGCTAAGCACAATTTTGCAACGTTGACATGTGTTAGTAAAACCGTACATATCATCACAACTACTTTGTACAACCAGGTGAATTATACCGCGTTTTTTTCAGGACAAACTGGGCTTTCATTCGGTGGTAAATGGTAAAGGAAAACTAGCCCAGAATAGTAAAAAAAATCATTTTTTAAATTTAGCTGTGTGTTTCTTGTTACTACCATAACCTACCACCAAAGAACAACCCAAAATATATTTTCCAGCTCTTGGCAATCGCAGCGATACCATATATGTGTATGTTATTTGTTGTTTGTACCCGTAGTACAGCCCAGAAACAATAGTACGCAGTTTGTTTTTTTTACCTAAAACACACTGACATTGACACTAACTGACACTAAATCCAATTTAAAAAAAAAAATCCTGACCTTTGACCCTGAACTTGACCCAAACACTTACCCTGGCACTGAACTAGATCTTTATATATATATATATATATATATATATATATATATATATATTTATTTATTTATTTATTTTAACAAATATTTCTCTAACAGGAGTTAGAGAGATACAGTGTATCTCTCTCCTCCATTCATAGAGAGAGGAAAAAAACAAGGGGGCTGGGCTGTACACTGACTGATCACTGTGATAGCCAATCAGAGGCTATCACAGCAATCATGTGACCCAGAATCGGGAGTCCTGGGTCCTGATCCTCACAATGGGACCCAGGGCTCTCAGTGACACCCTGGTCTTTGTGATGGGAGTGTGCTGTGTGGTGTGCTCCTAGCACAAAGACAGGTACGCAAATATGCAGCCCCATGGCAAAAAGCCCAGTTCTGTGAGGCCACATATTTCTGTGACGTTGGCATCAAGGGGTTAACTCTACCTACAACGTTTGAAAATCCCTAGCTTGAATACCTAAAACCTTTCTTTAAAATCTTACCCAGCTATTGACCACTTCCCTCTGGGGCGCACAAGCCTCCTGATTAAAACCATCTACACTCACCAGGACTCACCTTACAGGAAGGGGCACAATGCCAGACTTCCATAGATAATGACTACCAATCTTCTGACTGTGAGCTGGTTGCTTAACCAAGATACCAGCAACTCAGCATCCATGCTGTAAGCTGCTATTCTAAACTCTCATGAAGCCCTTAATTTATTCCCCCTCAGGTGGCCAAGAGCACCATATCTACTTATCCCTTCAGTGCTGACTACTATTGAAGCATGGAAGGCATGATGTAGCCAGCATCCGCAGGATCCCAACTGCTTTTTACCAGCTATCTTCCTCTAGATAAATCCAACTCTTTCAACAAAATCAAAAATACAGCGGCGAAACACTGTGGTCATTTGAAGGAAATGCAGGACATGCATGAATGTGCAAAAAGAATGATCTGCCTTAGCAAAACCTGCCAGTTGAAAGGGTTTAATAAATTACGAGGAAAAACCTAGGCCATCAGGGCAGACCCAATAAAAAATTTTATGTCAAACGTGTCCTGAGAAAAGTGCTGGATAAGCCATTTCGTTTGTGAATGGGTGTTGTGTGCACCTGAGAACGTGGTTTAAAAATAAAATAACGCTAGGTTTTGCTATAGTACAGTTCTCTACAGTATTTCCCTTGCAACCCTTTGTCGCCCTCATTGTACACAAACCTGCAGCTATTTCTTTCAAATATATCACAGCTCTCACTATGCACCTGTCTCTAGATTGGCATACATTAACCACTTCAATACCGGGCACTTTTACCCCCTTTCCTGCCCAGGCCAATTTTCAGCTTTCAGCGCTGTCACACTTTGAATGACATAGCGCGGTCATGCAACACTGTACCCATATGACATTTTTATCATTTTTTTTTCACACAAATAGAGCTTTCTTTGGTGGCATGTACTCGCTGCTGGGTGTTTTATTTTTGCGCTATACACAAAAAAAGTTTTTCTATGATACAATTTTGCAAACAGTTAATTTTTCTCCTTCACTGATGTGCATTGATGAGGCTACACTGACAGGCAGCACTGACGGGCACTGATAGGGGGCACTGATGAGCTGCCACTAATATGCAATAATGATGGGCACTGATAGGCGGCACTGATATGCAACAATGATGGGCACTGATATGCAACAATTATGGGCACTGATAGGTGGCACTGACTGACGGCATTACAAATGCAACTCAACATCCAGTGCTAGGGCTGCATTGCCAGCACTGAATGTTGTCTTACATTCGTAATGCTTTTAATGTTCTACTTTTGTGAGTAGCAATTTGTTATCTTCTGAGTTTTTACGCAATAAATCTCTGGTAATGGGCTAGGCATTTGCACCCTCTTGTGTGTTTTTTTTATAGTTGTCTACTGGATCCCCTGATCTGAGAAGGGCTGCAACATCTGGGCATTCCTGATTGATGTCCATCTGTTGCTATTCACAGGCATTTACACATTTGACTTGGGTAGACATCTGAGCTCTGGAAGTGGTTGTATAGTTTAACCATTTTTTTAATGTTTAACAACTCTTTAAATGCATGTAAATATGTATTTTTATAGCCTTGAATGGGATATCCCAAAAAAGGAGCTTTACATACTGCTAGGGAATTTTAAAGAGCTGAAAGTTGAAGAGTATGCACTCTTTGAAATCCTCCTCCCACCGCCCATGTACATACCCTCTCCTCACCATAGATAGTAACAATAAAAAATACTTCAAATGCAGACTTAGTTCCCAACCTGTCCAGTGTTTATGCTTTCTTGTAGTCTGCAGTGGGCACTCAGTGGCCTATATTCTTACACACAAACGTGCACAACATCACACACTATGTACATGCACTTTGGACAGCCATTATTTTTTATGTCCAGGTCAGCTGCACAAGAATGATCAAAGGTATAGCAATAATTATTTAAATTATTTAACAAATTTACTCATGATTCATAGTTAAAATGCAAGATTGATGTTTTTCTTACATAACGTGTTACAACACTTTTTTCCTCACATACAAATATCAAATCACCAAGGAAAAGCACACTGTCCTAATGGTCAGCGCTTCTGCTTTGCACTACTTGGTCCGTGGTTCAAATTCCAGCAAGGACACTATCTGCATGTATCTATGTTTGTGTAGGTTTCTTCCCACACTCCAATGACACTACAGGTAAATTAATTGGCTCCATCTAAATTTATCCTAGTATGTTTTCATATGAGATAGGGACCTAGATTATAAGGTCCATGAGGGCAAGGAGTGACGTGAATGTACTGTATGTATAGTGCTGCTTAAATTGGCAGTGCTATATGAATATTTGTAATAAAAAATAGGTACACTTATATGTAAATTTGCACATAGAATCTACTTCTGCTCATGGTGGGAGCTAAGATGACTTGGTGTTTGCTGACCGTGATTAGATACATAAGATGTACTGTATGTACATGACAATTAAAATTCATACCAGTGCATGCTACCAAAGATGTCTCTAAAGATCTACTGTAGATGTATCAATGTGTGAATGTTCTACCATGCAAAGCACCTACCCCTCATCAATATATTCGTATCCTCAATGCATCACACTGCAGAAGTCTGTGACCACCAGTCACTTATCCTTTTACATATTTTTTTCTGTTCTTGAACATGTAAGAAATCAAATAGAATATAATTGTTTGCAAAATATTTTTATTCTGGGTGTATATATGGTCTATATGTCTGTTTATGTTTTTCAGGAATAAATCTTGTCATCCAAAATGAAGCAAACTTCATCCATGCAGTTCCTTTTGGTAGGGCTCTCCCACTTCCCAAATCTCCAACCTCTTTTCTTTATCATATTCTTACTGATTTACATGATGGCCTTTGTTGGAAATATTTTAATATCAGTTGTTATCAGTTCAGATTCTCGTCTTCACACTCCAATGTATTTCTTTCTTATAAATCTTTCCATACTGGACATTTGTTGCACAACGGCTGCTATTCCTAAGATGCTTGAGATACTTGTGATAGATGAGAAGTCAATTTCTTATTCTGGCTGTATCTCTCAGTTATATCTATTCACTGCTGCTTTAAGCACTGAACTGATTCTTCTGACCGTTATGGCATATGACAGATATGTGGCAATATGTTTCCCTTTACGATACAAAACAATAATGAGCAGGACAACATGTGTATGTTTGGCAGGAGCTGCTTGGATCATTGCCTCTGTGAACTCAATGACTCATACATGCCTTATACTGAAACTCAGATTTAGGGAGCAAAATATCATTGACCATTTTTTCTGTGAAATTCCTCCAGTTTTAAAGCTGGCAAATTCTGACACATATGTTAATGACATAGTCATTGTAGCATCTGATGTTCTGCTGGGAATGATATGTTTTATTCTGACTGTTATTTCCTATACATACATAATTTCTACCATTATGAAAATTCCTTCTGCCGAGAAAAAAAAGAAGGCCTTCTCAACCTGTGCCTCCCACGTTACTGTAGTAACTATCTTTTATGGAGGAGTCATCTACACCTATGTACGACCTGCCTTCAGCAACCACTTAGAAGCTGACAAAGTTGTATCAGCTCTGTATGCCATTGCATCTCCAGTGTTAAATCCCATTATATAGAGCCTCAGGAATAAGGAGGTGATTAATGCCATTAATAAGACATTTTGCAAAAAGACGATTTTTCAAAAATGAATCACTATGCATTAGTATCTTCCCTTATTTCAGGAACTCTTATGATTTTGGCCAGTATGTTCACAAAGATTCTTAAACATTTCCTAAAAAATTAAAATGTATGTTGCCAGCAGATATGTGGTTAACGTATGCTTGAGAAAAATACTTTACCTGATAAAAAATATTGACCTGAAAACTACCCTGCGTTGATGGGCACCAGGATCTTGCATACCTTATAGGTCCACAAAAGGTGAGGATAAGTGGGTGTGGAGAGAAGGTGCAAATTACCAACATTTAGGCAGAAACCTCTTTACTACATATCAGCTAGTAAAGTAAATTCCCATGTTAACAACAATAAATTGTTGATTTAATGATTGTATTGCATAGTGGGAGGTGACCACCAGTTTCTTTATATAGCTACAATTTAGGGGGGCTAATTTGCATCACTTATTCTGTCACACATGTCTGCCATCATTTTTAAAATCAGCAGTCATGTCCAAAATATCTGCCATATAATGGAATGCCTAACGCATATTCATGCAGGTACATCTAACTTGACATTGCATATCTGTCCAATCCTCTATTAACTATTCTTGAGAAATTGAGAACATCCTATCATATTGAGAACATTAGAGAAGACCCCATAAAAACTAAGCAATGAGAAATAGGATTTCTAGGTTATGTCCCTTTTTGATTCAGATCAAGACAGTCATATCAAAGAGCAATGGATAACAATTTTTTCCAGACCTTGAAGTCTTAATTTGAAACTGGATTGAACATCTTACTACACTGTTCAACAAATTTTTATTTTTTGCCAGTTTTGGAAACAAAAGGATCCATTTCTTAATGAATTTCACATTCTGAGTTCAAATATAACAATGAAATTTGTCAATTGGCTCTAGTTTTTCTGTAAACGGAAAGTTTTCTACTATAGGCGTAATGACTACATAATGCACAATAATTATATAGATAGATGTCTTTCCACAAATATAAAGCAAGTGATATTGACTACATAACAAAGCCTAAATGGCATAATATATTGCATAGGATTACCAAGAAAAATTATAGCCATAAGCTAAGTTGAATCATTTTAATACTTAGGATTCTCACTAGTTTTGTCTTCAGTTTGTGTCGGTTTTGCTTCTCTTGGCTTTTCTCTTGTATTCGAGGAAAGGGCTATCTCTTACAACTGTCCAGCAATAGTCAGCAAGCATTGATGGGCTCCATTTACCTTGATATCTTCTTTCCATAGCTGCAATGTCTTGATGGAAGCGCTCTCTGTGTTCATCACTCACTGCTCCACAGTTTGGTGGGAAAAAATCCAGATGCGAATGTAGAAAATTAATTTTTAGAGACATGTTGCAACCCAGATTTCTGTAAGTCTGGATGAGTTTTTCTACCACTTTCTTGTAGTCTGGTGTTTTATTGTTTCCAAGAAAATTTGATGTCACTGATACAAATGCTGTCCAGGCAGCCTTTTCCTTTCCACGCAACAGAGAAAGAAACTCATCATCATGAATAAGTTTACGAATCTGTGGCCCAACAAAGACTCCTTCATTTATTTTTGCAGCACTAAGTGCTGGAAATTTGCTAATCAGGTACTTCAAACCTGCTTTATTCTTGTCCATTGCCTTAACAAAGTTTTTCATTAATCCCAACTTGATGTGTAATGGAGGTAATAAGATCTTATTGCTGTCTACAAGTGCTGGATAGTTAACATTTTTTTCTCCAGGCTGCAATGACTGGCGTAATGGCCAGTCTCTTTTGGCATAGTGCATTTCTCTCGCACGACTGTCCCACTCACAGAGGAAGCAGCAGTACTTTGTATATCCACCTTGAAGTCCAAGTAGGATAGCAATCACCTTCAGGTCACCACAAATCGACCATTGATGTTCATCATAGTTGATGCACCTTAAAAGCTCTTTCAAGTTTTCATACGTTTCTTTCATTGAAACTGCGTAAGCAACTGGAACTGACGGCAGCTGATTGCCATTATGGAGCAAAACAGCTTTAAGACTCGCCTTTGAAGCATCAATGAACAGCCTCCACTCATCGGGATCATAGCATACGCCGATGGCTGAGATTAAACCATGAACATTGTTACATACAGCAATATCACCTTCCTGGACGAAGAATGGGACCAGATCTTTCTGACGATGACGGTAGAAAGACGTACGAACATCACTTGCTAGGAGATTCCGCTGTTGTAGTCTTGACCCCAAAAGCTCTGCCTTGTTCTTCGGAAGATCCAGGTCTCTGATAAAATCGCTCAATTCCACTTGTGTAATGAGGTGTGGTTCAGTGGGTGTGGATGGAAGAAAGTCTGGGTCATGTGAGGTTGACAGTTGATGACTACACGCTTCAGGTTCTTCCTCACTTGACTCAACCACAAAGGATTCTGGTGCTTTAGGAATTGGTAGCCCCTCTCCATGAGGAACTGGACGTATTGCCGATGGAATATTTGGATAGTGCACAGATAACTTTTTCTTCTTATTTGGCCCTTTTGTTGGAGGCACCATACAAAAGTAACAATTACTAACATGATCTGTTGGCTCTCTCCAAATCATTGGCACAGCGAAAGGCATAGATGCCTTTTTTCCATTCAACCATTGCTCCAGTGCCGTCCCACAAGAATTGCAGCAAATATGTGGTGCCCAGCTCTTGTCCTGGTCTCCTATCTTGCAGCAAAAATACAAGTTGTAGGCTTTCTTAATCATTCCTGTTATCCTCCTTTTTTGTGAGATAAAAGTTATTTCACCGCAGATATAGCAGAAATTATCTGCTTTATTCACACAAGTTCGAGGCATTACTGAGTAGCCTATATAAGCATAAAACGAAATGTAAAGACGCTGTGGAACTACAATCAGCTACAGATACTGCAGCTTTTATGCAGTGAAGTGATGCAATTAAAGGCTAATATTGCATCATCTCAGTATACATGCAATTTTCTATTGGTCACCAGTATCAATTGCGCAATATGCAGCTGAAGTTGCATCATAATTTTGAATGGCTTACGTCATTAGATGGGTAAATATATCATGGAAACTAGAGCCAATCAACATTTTTTAGGGTCATTTTCGTTTTCAGCACCCCAAAATTATGTAAGATTAGCTAATTTTATGCCCAAAACTTTTTACCTGTTGAACAGTGCTATCAGACTACAACAATTTAATTCAGTTTTGTACCACATTTCATCCCTCTCCATATGGATAGAATGAGTATATTGCAGAACACACAATGGCCTAGATCAGTTGCAAAACTATAAGTTCCATCATGCCTGTCTGCCTGTGGGAGTCATGCTTGTAGCTGTCAATCTTGCAATGCCTCATGGGACTTGTTGTTTGGCAACATCTGGAGGGCCACCAGTTTGACACCCATGGCCTAGATGTAAGGCTGACAATGCAATATTTTGGCAGCTAACTTTATAATGCCCTCCAATACATTCTTAGTGGTACATAGCAATTAGGTTTGTTTTCTAAGCAAATGTAAAAGAAGTTGCGAGCGCTAGAAAAAATAAAGCAGCCACAGCATCAAAAAGGATACCAATAAACCTTACAAAAGCATATAATATAAAAGATGCGGCGCTATATCACAAGTAATGAAAAGAAAATGGAAATTATCCAAGGTATCAATATGGTGATCATAGGTGATTAACGTGAACAATAAACAGAGTAACATGCAGTGCAAAAAACAGTCTTTGTGGTAATTTCTCTCCTTCAAAGTGCTGATTCCATGCGGTGAACGTGAGAAAGGATAAGGCTGTGCACTCACCAGATGCACAGCGTAACTGCGCATTTAGAGATAAATATATCTCTGAAAAATCCTCTGGTAGCTCTTTAAGGTCAGGTCAAATCAGGTATTCCTCCACCCGCTGGATATTGATGGTAATCCACAGTCTCTCTCAGAGATGGCTCTACAGGTGATATGTGACTCACCAAGGGCCACAAAGAAAGGAGACCAATAGCGTGATACCGTTTTAAAAGATTTTATTCTAAGCAGTATACATAGGTGGGGATAAATGAACAAAAACAAACACTGACCATGAGGTAGATTAAAAGATGGCCGCCGGGACCTCCATGGTGCCGGCGGCAAGAAGGTAATGACGCTGTAGCTCCTACCCTGACGCGTTTCGTGCTAACCGCACATCATCAAAAAGGGAATAAGCCTCAGCGTCCTTGTGTGACAGCGTCCATTAAAAACCGTAAATGGCGCATGCGCATTACGGCCGCGCCATTTTCCATAAGAGATATGTCTCCATATCAGGCGCCATATTGCCGGAGACCAATATGATCTCACATGCGCGGGCGCCATTTTCACAGTCATCTGTGAGTGTGACTGAATCACCAGGGAAACTTACAATAAATTCAAAAGGTTTACATAAACCTTCAATAAGCGGTACCAGAGCTTCCTGAACTCTAAGGTCCGTCACTATGAATACAAAAAAATAAATAAATGAGTTAATACATGCCGTTGTCGACGAACCACTGCGCATGTGCGGGATCAATTCGGAATATATATAATGGTAAAAGCTCCTTATCAAAACAAGGAGTATATAAACTCATTGTAGGTAAATCATGGTGATGTAGATGACAAACATATTATAATATAAACAACAATGAATATGGAATATAAATAAACTCAATAGTAACTTCATAACACATCTTAAAACTGTAATTAATATTCAATACATGTCATGATATATGCATATAGAATGTAAATCTTTAATAAATAATAACCAAAGTATGCATAATGCCCTGAAAATACTCTATATTGGTTATAAAAAATGTATATCAAAATACTAAAATTGTTAAAAATAAAATATTAAAAGATTTAAAATCACAATGACCAAAACCATACATATATATATGTATATACAAATATATATGTGAAGAATCAAAAGATAAAATCAAAAGATAAAATATAAAAGGTACACAGAGATCTTTGAATCTATACGAATCAGAAAATGGAGATGAAAATGGAGATAAAAAATGGAGATAAAAATTGGAGATAAAGCTGGACATAAAAACGTAATTCAAAATGTCAGCTGTTGTCTATAAAACAGTTGATATCTATATCAACGTTTAACCCTCTGGGATGCATAGATCCCATCTCAAATATCCACTTTGTCTCCAGTTGAGAAACAGCTTTTTTCTTATTAATACCCCTCCAATGGTGATGTACAATATCTATAGCTGTAAATTTGAGCGATGATGGGTCACTATTGTGGCAAAGCCTATAGTGCTTTGAAAGAGAATGTTCCTTAAATCCACGTTTTATATTATAAACGTGTTCCCTCAGACGGTCTCGCAACCTTCTTGTAGTGCGGCCTATATATTGTTTAGAACACGGACATTGGAGTAAATATACCACATATCTAGTATTACATGATATAAAGCTCCTAATGTCATATCGCTTATTAGTAGATGTAGAGGCAAATTGATCAATCCTCCTTTTTCTCTGGCTACTACAAGTGCAGATTACACATTTGTTACATGGAAAGAAACCCACTAAGCCATTAAAAAGCTGGATATTAGGAGGAGGGTTTATTACATTAGGCGCTATTCTGTTTCTCAAAGAAATAGCTTTTCTAAATGTAATCTCTGGTCTGGATGGTAAGATTTTTGTAAGCACTGGGTCTGCCAAAAGAATTTTCCAATTATTTCTAATAATCTTTGTGACACTTTTATACTGGGACGAAAATGTTGTGACAAATGGACAAACCTTAGCAGATTGCTGTCCCATATTATTACTAAACATCAAATCTCTATTCATATTAGCAACCGATGTTAAAGTGCATGTGAGTGAGGATTCATCATAACCTTTTTCGATGAATCTCTCTTTTAATATATCTGCTTGAGCAAAATACGTTTCAAGATTTGTACAGTTGCGGCGAATCCTTAAAAACTGGCCCTTAGGAATGTTAGAGAGCCATGCCGGATGGTGGCAGCTGTTGACCGGAATATAACCATTACGGTCAGTTTGTTTAAAAAAAGATTTAGTAATAATGGACCCTTCATAATTTATTAATGTTAAATCTAAAAAGTTGATACTTACTGTGCTATATTCATAAGTCAATTTAATATTTTGTGTGTTATTATTCAAAGTAATAAAAAAATTAATAAGTGCCTGTTCGTCTCCTTTCCAAATTAATAAGATATCATCAATGTACCTTCTATAAAAATATAACTCAGGCCAGTCGCGGGAATAAATGATATCTTCTTCCCACCTGGCCATAAATAAATTGGCCAGGCTGGGAGCGAACTTCGCTCCCATAGCGACACCAGTGGTCTGTAGATAAAATTTCCCATCAAACCAAAAGTAGTTTTTGGTCATTGCAAACTGTAAAAGATCCAGAATAAAAACTTTCTGTGAGGTAGGCATTCCATTAAGATCCCTTAAATAAAATTCAACCGCTTGCATACCATCATCATGTTTAATATTCGAATATAATGATGCGACATCTGCCGTCACTAAAAATGTGGAAGGTTCTGTGGTTAAGTTCTTAATGTCTTGAAGGACCTGCTTAGTGTCCCTAAGGTAGGAAGGAGTTTTAGTGACTAACGGCTGTAAAAAGTGGTCTATATATTGTCCTACTTTTGAACATAAAGAGCCTATCCCACTAATGATTGGTCTCCCCGGGGGATGTGTAAGGCTTTTATGCATCTTAGGGAGTATATACATAATAGGCAATCTTGGACAGGTGGGGCATAAAAAATCTCTCTCTTTTTTATTTAAAATATGATCATCAAATCCCTGTTTAATGAGAGATTTAAGAGATTTCTTATACTGTTTTAAGGGATCACTCCGTAACAGATGATATGTATTGTTATCACTCAGTATATTATATACCTCTTGTATATAATCCTTTTTGTTTAATACTACTACACCTCCACCCTTGTCAGCCGGACGTATGACTAGATCCTTTTTCTTCAAGAGGGAATCTATAGCCATTCTCGTATTATCATATTTGTAGTTATCTTTAATTTTAATCGCAGCGAGATCCTTCAATACCATATCTTTAAATATGTTCACATGATTTTGGGATTGTGGAGGAGGATTATATAACGAGGCATTCCTAAGATTTGAATTAAATGTCTCTTTGGAATAATTGCGTTCTACAGGATTATTCATAAAATATTTTTTCAGAGATATTTGCCTCACAAATTTTTGTACATCAATATAGGTTTGAAATTTGTTAAGTTTATTTTCAGGTGCAAATTTCAAACCTCTATCTAGTAGATTTAATTCTTGAGGTGATAATATAGTATCACTCAGATTGAAAATTCCTTTCCCTTTTACATCTTCCGTTTTTTTGGGTTTGTTGACCCTCTTGCCTCCTCTCTTTCCTCTGGTTGGATGCTTCTTTTGCGGACCCTGTCCTCCTCTAAAAAATGGGCTGGTGCATAGTTGTTGTTTGTTTTCTACTTACCATATGTAAAATTTCTGTAAGAGAAAAAAAATAAATAAAGATTATCATATCGAAAACCTGCTATGAAATGAAAGTTCCAGCTTTCTGGAAAACTTTGATCTGTTAACTGAACTTAACCTTTACCATTACCTGCACCTCCAAACTCTGTTCTACTCAAGAGGTGATCCTCCACTGAAGTTTTCCAACACTTCGAATAGTGTTAATCTCCTGGTCCCCCCATTGTTTGATGCAGACTGGACATGAACCACAAGGTGGTTGATTTACTAAAACTGGGGAGTGCAAAATCTGGTGTAGCTGTGCATGGTAGCCAATCAGCTTCTAACTTCAGCTTGTTAAATTAAGCTTTGAAAAAAATAAACCTGGAAGTTGATTGGTTTCTAGGCAGAACTGCACCAGATTTTGCACTCTCCAGTTTTAGTAAATCAACCCCATAGTGTTCTTCAAATGGAGGCATTCCAAGGTAGTTCATGAACCACTTTTATTTAGCAAAGAAACAAGCATCCACTGTGAGACAGGACTGCAGCATAAGACTGCAGACTAAAGCCGGCCATACATGGTTCGAAATTCAGAAGGGACCAGCTGAATTTAAATCCATGTAATGGCAGGCTGGTTGTACAGAAATCAATGTACAGGTCTGTATAACCAGCCTGTTGGATTTTCCCTGCTCAATCTGCGCCACTAGCATTGATCAGTACAGTGGGGAAGTCTCCCCGCTGTCAAAATACAATAGCTTAGTAGGGGATTCC
Organism: Staurois parvus; assembly: GCF_062004578.1. Lineage (NCBI taxonomy): Eukaryota > Metazoa > Chordata > Amphibia > Anura > Ranidae > Staurois > Staurois parvus. The sequence goes on along the minus strand of NW_028317858.1, from coordinate 47,858 downwards.
CTCATCCATACCAAATGTGTGGATGGGGTAATTCTTTTTGTTTGTTGTTCAACTCACTGGTTGAACCTATAAAAAATGACTCAGCCTAAGCCTAAGTAAATCAGTCTACCACTGCTAAGTAAGCAGGCAAATGTTAACGCTTTGAGTGCTGGAATAATTAATCAAAATGTTTAAGTTAATTTACACTTGCTGTAGGTGGGGCAGTAAATATAGGCAGCTCAGTAGCATTTTTAACCACCCAAACTACCCCCTTAAGCTGGGAGAACAGCCACATGAAGGTATACATATGCTGTATCAAAAATGATTCCCCCTCACGTTTGGAAGGCAGTACCACTAGCCTGTTCAAGTGAATAGGACTACAGCGCAACTGCAAGCCAAACATTAGGTGTGTAATCAAAATCAAAATATCCTATTCGGCTGTCAAAAAAAGCATGCATTCAGCAGTGTCACCTTCTTAACACCTGTCAGCCTCCCCCTTTTTGCTCTGTGAAAAAAGATCCACTGTGGATGTTAACGTGGACCTGTACCTCCAATCACAAAAATCCATGATGCATGCAGTTCTGTATGCATGAGCTCTGAGGAAAGGAATTCATCTCCGCGTTAGCATACCCTGTTTCAAGACAACCATTTGCTGGGACTGTCACAATGGTTCCTTGTTTGTATACATGACTCTTGGTTTGTGAGTATATACTTTTGTCATTTTCAATAAATTATTTTTTATCACGGTAATGCACGAGGACAGTGCGCCCTTTTTTGCTCTTTTTCATGCAGCTCTGTATGCACATCCCTGAATATGCCTAAATTTTGTAGAATCAAACATTTTTGTTTCACTCTCTGGTTTTCCAAAAGGCACTGGTGACATAGTCACAGCCTCAAACTTGCCCCTCTAGAAAGGCTACATCATCAGTGTTATTGAACAATAACAAGTCACACCAGATCTCACATAGGGCATGCACTGTGCCAAATCTGGCATACTTTGCTTTTCTTGGTTGGTTACAAGACTTTGGCCAATGATGGTTTTTAACAAAACTGGGGTCCACAGACTATAAAAGGCTTCAATGCCAGCAGAGCTTTGTCAGTGTTTGAGAGTTTAGTGTGAGGGACAGGATAGGGATAGGATAGGGACAGGATAGGGAGAGGGAGTCTGCAGTGTAGTGTTACAGCTATAGAAGAGAAAAGAAGGAAGTGCCGACTAAGTGCAGTAGATTAGTAAGCAATTTAATGACACAGGATAAAAAACAAAAGAGTAAATATAAAACAGTGCTCATCTGTGAATCCATGGGCCTAACCATCTACTGGCAACCATAAACACTTTGTACTTGTCCACAGAAGCTGCCTGTTTAGAGCCAGCAGTCATCATGAAAAAAACTAATTGCCATCACAAGAAAAAAAGTGGTGGGAAGAACTTGGAAGGTATCATTAATCCAGAGGGCCAAGTTTCTTTCCCAGCAGATGTCCTTCATTTTTCTTCTGCCCCCAAGGACAAAGACAAGTCATTCTCAACTTTTGGAGTATACTCCCAGGCCTGTAGCGCATAGCCTGTGTGTCTCTGTGATCCAGTCCTCCCACATTTCCCGTGACGTCACTTCTGCCGGCGCATTCTGTGCTGGTTGGCACAAAGTTTCCTGGACCTGCCATCAGCCCTGTGTCCATTTCCACACCCAGGACCCCCTAGGATCGTGGCTGGCATTTTTCCTGCGGGACGGTAAGGAGCGGCCCATGGATTCACTGATGAGCTCTGTTTTATATTTCCTCTTGTGAGTGGTTTTTATCTTGTGTCAATAAATCGCTTACTAATATACTGCACTTAGTCGGCGCCTCCTTCTTTTCTCTTCTGTCCTGTTATTTAGAGTTGGCAACACGCTAAAGGAAGGCAGCCGCTACCTTCAGCATTCCAAGGACTTTAACCATCTTCAATGGACACTCTGCATTATGGCTCTATAGCGCCCCTACTGCAATGTGCAGATTATGATTGACTTTTATTTATATTCTGGATAACTCAGCTCTGTATTATATTGTCTACTATTACAGCTATAAAGTGCTATGTACAGCACTATGCTCAGTGCTGCATGTTGTAAGTGATACTTTACAATAAAAATGCAGTTTGTGTGGCTAAGGATAGTTGAGTGTAAGGCCACCTGCACTCAATGTGCTTTCATAAGACTCAACAGTTCTTTTTAGGACTACTTTTATTTGTTATTTAGTTATGTTTTGCTGGTTTGTCAGGAACAACCTCTATTGTGCTGCTTTTCCATCTTGTTGTTTTTCGGGATGTTTATTTTTTTTCTCTTCATTTGTCTATAGCATTTACTTTTTTCTGCATTTAAAAAAATAAAAATCTAATGTAGTGTTTAAGGCCCCTTTCACACAGGCAGAATCCACTTTTCTCAGCAGGGGATTTGTCTGCTGCTCTTATGCTCTGCTGTGTGGATGACAGGTCCATATCCGCTCAGTTTATGATGAATTTGCTCTGCTCTATGGGAGGTCGGGTGTAAACAGATCAGCTGTCCATTTACCTCCGACTGCCCTCCGATCTGCCTAGATGGAGGGGGACAGATCCCCTTCTGTGTTTTTGTTTTGGGTTATTTTAGTGGACCAGCACAGATTGGAGGTAAGTAGATGTAAACGGACACCAGTCTGTTTACACCCACTGGTCCATCGGGATACATGGACCATCCAATCAGGTCCGCTTGAAAAACTGTCAGGCAGACCTGATCGAATCGCCCATGTGAAAGGGGCCTAAGGGTTAATGTTTGGGTTTTTTAGTTATTTTTTTCAGCTCTATTTTATTTTGGTTTAATTTTGTTAGGATCTTTTATTACATTGTGAACATTTTTGACACGGTTAGCAGCAGCAACTGCAAGTGTGAATTTGTTTGTGACACCACAAAAGCTGTCTCTTCCTTGTAGCGAATCACCACATATTTCTGTGGTTCAATTTAGTCCACAAAAGAACCACAGTTTCCAGTGTACCCAATCACCACATCCCCCACATACAGCTCTTGGCATAGTTGCTAATAATAGCCCCACATTAACAACATAACGTCTAGGAGGCCCAAAAGGAGTGGCAAAAGTGGTTCCTGTGCAGCTATCAGGGGCAAGCAACATCCCTGTCCACAAGCCAAGGCTGTTAGGGTTAGGGTGCACCATCTAGAAGCAGCAACTTAATCCTTAAAGTGGAATTTACTCTTTCAATCAACATTACCTGTTTTAAATCTTTATGCTTCTAACATTAGTAGATAGGAAAGTATATTATATTTACTTGTTTTAAACTTTTTTTTACATTTCTAGTTACTTCCTAGTTCCCATGCCAAGGCAAATGATGTCATATATTGCAGGAGTCTTCAGGAGGGGAGGAAGTATTTTCTCACATAAGCACATCTTCCTGCCTACATGTCTGAGCTAAGGACAGATGAATTCCAGAAAGTAAATGATACATGATTAACCTTCCTAGCGGTAATCCCTGTAGCAAACTTGCTCATCAGAGTTGGACGCGGAGTTCCCCTTTTTCATTAGAAGTATTCCTCAATCCTTTATTTCCTACTCCCTCCCTTCCTGAGAGGCACAGGGACAGATGTGTAAGTGTTAAAGGTTGCTGGCAGGCTGGAGCAGCAGGGGGCCCAGCGCTACAAAGCCCCCCCATAGAGACAGCAGCCTCTCTGTCCAAGGGACCTATGTGATTTCACACCTCGGGGAAGGATGGCAGAACCTTCTCAAGAGTTCAAGGCATTCCTCAGAAGCACAAACAAGATAACATTTTTAACAGATCTGGTTTTCCCCTATGTTTCATATCATGGATTATGACAGATGTTGGTTCTAATTCAGAGTTCGCCCGACTGACCCCTCCCTAAACAGCATATTGGTCAGTTACTCAGAGCCATTCCCCCTGCTGGGGGACTTTTAAAAACTCAGGTAACAGGCCTAAAGAGTTAAGCTAAAGACATCTCCCAATTTTAACATCGTAACAGCAGGAGATCAAAGACCCTTCGCTCTGTAACTTGAATCTGCTACCTCAAGGCTTAACATGGCAAGTAACTTAACCTTTTAACTTCTCCCTGTTATCTCTTTGTTGTGCTATGCTGTTTTTATATATAAATATATATATCTAGTTACATCTTCTTTGTAAATATTTTATTGCACCTGTTTGACTCATTTAGTAATAAATCTTTCTTTCTGAAAGCGTTAAACTGTTTCTAAGCGCTTACTTGCAATTCACGAATTCCTGCCTTTGAAGAGACACTACTGTGTTTGTTTAATCCTCTGCCCAATCGGCCTGCGGTGACTGTATTGGACAGGCGACATTTCAACCATTACAGTGTATATTTGATAAAGAGAGTTTCCCCTTTCTCTGTACAAAAAGTGGTGGTGGCAGTAGACGGTTAGTTGCGTAATTAACCCGACCCAGTAACAAGCGCATTCAGGCTGCCGATGCGTCGATTGCGTACTATTAGGTGGACAATCGTTGTGCAGGGCGCAGCTGAGTGTGGCGTTGTGATGCGCGTCACACCGCGGTTTTAGATCGGCCGGTCCGGGGTCTGACGCCACGGGCGTGACGTATAGTTGGTCGCGGTCGTGCGATTGTCGCATGTTGAGGGTGGCGATCGTGCGTCCGTGACATATTGTTGGCAGCGTACATGGGATAATTGCATGAAGAGCTTCAGTGCAGTGTTAAAAATTGGCTCTGCACTGAAGGATTGTAACCTTTGTGGAAACAGTCCTTAGAAACAAGCGGTGCATATTTTACATATATATAAATATATATATATATAGAGAGAGAGAGAGAGAGAGAGACATATAGCAACAGCTCCTTCCTTTTCCTACTTTCCTATTCTATCTTTGCTTGCAATTATGCCTGGTGTAGCAGAATACGAGAAAATGAGCAAAGGTGATTTGAAGGCAGCATGTACCTCACGAGGATTGGACGTCGGTCACAAAAATCGTGAAGATTTGATTAGTGATCTAGTGGAGTATGATATCCGAGCAGATCAGAACTCGGGGGAACTTGAACATGAAGAAGTTCCCGCTACCCACATTTCCAGTGGCGGCCTCACAGGATGAGCATACAGAGACTGACACTGGAAGATCACCAAATGTTATTGTCACACCACCGCCTCAGCGCACCAGCACCGGAGTGCCTGTAATCAGCAGAGATCCTCCTCAGATGCAGGAAGCCCTGAAACGCCTCATGGAGAGAGATCTGGGGGCATACCTGAGGTTCCTTGAACGCCAGGCTGACAGAGAAACTGCGGAACGCCAAGCAGCGGCGGACAGAGAGGAACACCAGGCTGAGAGGGAAGCTGATCGTCGGCACAAGCTGGAGATGGCAAGACTCCAGCCACAGCGAACGGGTCAGAACCTCGGTTCCCTAGATCACAGGGATGCCACTCTTTCCATGGGCGCAGCCAAGTTTCCAGTGATGGAAAAGGACAGTGACATTGACACGTACTTACTGTCCTTTGAAAAAACGTGCCATCAGTACCATGTGCCCCCCGCTCAATGGGCTCGGTACCTGACACCAGGGCTACGAGGCAAGGCCCTGGACGCGTTTGTTGAATTGCCAGAGGGGCAAGATGATGATTGTGAAATTTTAAAAGATGCCATCATCCGGAAGAACCAGATGACCCCGGAAGTATACCACAAGCGGTTCCGGTCCATGCAGAAAGGACCTGGGGACTCTTACACGGATGTGGCAAGTCGCTTACGCACCACATTCCGACAGTGGACTAAGGGACTGAAAGCTGATTCCTATGAATCTTTGGAGGACCTCATGATACGAGATCAGCTCTTGCACATTTGCCCGGCAGACGTCAGACAGTTTGTCTTGGAGAGGGAGCCAGCATCTACTAAAGCTGCAGCAGATCTGGCAGATACCTTCATCCACACGTGGGTGCCTGACCCTCGCAAGGCTCCTCCAAACAGCTGGAAAGGGGGGAAATCATCCCTAGCAACCTCTCCTACTTCAGTGAGACAAGCTTCACCTCCGCCCATCCCTGCAGCGCTTGGAGCCAAGCCATTCCTGCCTGACACCCGCAGATGTTTCGCCTGTGGGAAAGCCGGACATCTCAGGACGCAGTGTCCTGAGCAGAAGCAGACGACATCATCTGGCCAGCCAGCCAGCAACTCTTCTTCTGTGCTGTTCGTTCGCAGGAAGATGCGGGTAACCCCTACCAACTTGCAGCCCGTTACCGTGGGCAACCGGTCTGTAACTGGTTTCCGGGACACCGGGGCAGAAGTCACCTTGATTCGGCCAGAGCTGATTGAGCCAAGGAACCTCATCCCAGGAAAGTTCCTTACCCTCACAGGAGTTGGGGGGACCCGTTCACGCATACCCTGTGCAAAGGTATTCCTAGATTGGAGTGTGGGAAGGGGGATGAGAGAGGTGGGGGTCTCAGATGAACTGCCCACACCTGTTTTGTTGGGTGCTGATCTAGGCACTCTTGTTTCTTATTATGCCCCTGCCGAGAATACCCGGAAGGGCCCCCTGGAACTCTCTGGACCTGCCAAGGTACTGTGTGCAGATGTTTGGGTAATGTCTGGGCCGCCTGTGGATGGACAGAGGGAGGAGGCTGGGAATGGAGTGGGGCTACAGGATTCTCCATTAGCTGGAGAACAAGAAGAAATCCCCTTGCCTGGGGAGGTATTGAACTCATGTGTCATTGGTATTATGAACGTGACTGTTGATAATCGTTGTGATGACAATGGGGGTGATATCACTAATGTCAGTAACATTGATAGTAAAGTCAGGAATGTCATTAATAATGTCAGTAACCTTGATAGTGAAGTCAGTAATGTCGTTGATAATGTCAGTATTGTTGATGGTAAGGTTGGTAATGCTAACAATGATTGTGATATTCATGATGAAACAAAGGATGCATTTTCAGTGTTGGGGGTCACCCACTCAAAGGAGCTTCAGAGGTGAGCTAGCTGTGAGTTGCCCTGCTAAGAAGGGTACACAACAGCTGGCTGGGACTTGTAGTTCCATGCCTCAGGCAGCACTGAAAAGTGATTCCCAAAGGAACTTCAGAAGTCCGCTAGCTGTGAGTTGCCCTGCTAAGGAGGGTACACAACAGCCGACTGGCACTTGTAGTTCCACGCTTCAGGCAGCCCTGAAAAGCAATTCTCAAAGGAGCTTCAGAGATGAGCTAGCTGGGACTTGTAGTCCCACGAGTAAGGCAGCTCTGGAAAGCCATTTATATGGAGATTTCAGTCCAGGGCTAGGTGTGAATTCCTCTGCTGGGAAGAGTCAACACAGGCCTGACAGGACTACTGGCCTAGTCACTGGGGGCTGGGAGCCTAGGAGCCTGTTATGTGATCTCATGTGTCCCGGTGTGTCAACAGGCAGACAAACATGTGTCATGGGCAGTGACAGCATGCTTGGATTACGAGTGCAAGGGGGGTTGATGCTTGGATTACAGAGAGAGGGCTGCAGGGCCCAGATCCAATCACCCTTCCTTGCCACTCAGGTTTCGGAGCTGCTGGCCAGGCCTCTGATAGATGGTGTCTGGATTCAGAAGGTGCAGGCTGACTGGGCCACAGAGACCAAGGGAATGGCACAGTCGAGAATCCAGGGGTCAGCTAGAGTCTGGGCATCCCCGGTAGTCACGGTCTTCAAGCAGGATCCGATGACCAAGCTTTTTGAGGACCTTGGAAATCTGAGCGCCAGCCCTGTGGTTGTGGCCTGCCCCATGCCCAGGAGCCATGAGGACATAGAGCTTCCGGAGGGTGCCCGCTGTTTTACCATCATGGACCTGAGCAAGGGGTATGGGCCACCTTCTCTAACACAGCAGGCTCAGGACAAGCCAGCCTTCACTACCCCATGTGGCTTGCCTGAATCCATGGGAAAGCTAGTTGGGGTTGAGAACACACCGACCGCCTCTCCAGCGATCAGGAATGGCCTGCAATGTGGAGCGGGACAAAGTGCAGTTGCCAACTTTAGGGGCCTTGCGGTGTTCGGCCCTGTCTGGGAAGGGCAACTTGGGCCCCTGTCACTAGTAAGGAACCAACTGCCTGTGCCTAGTCTGACAGTCGAGAAGGGTAACTGTCAGAGGGGCATGTCAGTGGTTTAGTTTAGGAACACACCGATAAGAAGAGACCCCCAGAGGTCTGGGCATGGGGAGACTGAGGCAGTTGTAGCCTGGTCGGCTCCCCAGGCCAAAAAGCAGGTTACGTCAGTTGTGGGTGCAGCTGGCTACGGTAAGACGCCTGGATGCGACGATCATGGCTCAGCTGGACCTGTGACTGATCTAGCAGACAGGAAACTGGAGGAACTGGTGTCCTGGATGCTAGCAGGTAACGAGGACTGTCCATCTTGGATGAAGGTACCGGTAGACACCACTGGGAGGCGAGGTCCAGAATTCGTTTGTCCGGTTCCGGTGCACACAGGCGCTACTACCTTCAGGCCAGATGTAGTCCTAAGCCTGAGGAAGAAGATAGGGGAGGGAAATCTCCTTCTCTACCTCGACAAGAAGCTACATATTAATATGTTAGCAAATGACACCCCTGAGCCGAAGTGTTTTGTGAACAGGTGGGCACCCCGGCAGTTGCCACGGTATTCGGATCGCCACAGCCGACCGGTACCCACCCGTGACCACTCACTTGGTCGGCCCAGCAGTGTTGCTGGGGAGAACGGCTTCCTTTTCAGACGGAATTCGGTTCTCCCGCAGTGCAGCGGTACCAGGACGACCCAAGAGGAACCTCTGGACAGAGGTCGGTTGCGTCAGGAGGGGACTTGTAGTCCCCTCCCTGGCAACTACCTGAGGGGGAGGTGTAGCAAACTTGCTCATCAGAGTTGGACGTGGAGTTCCCCATTTTTTTTAGAAGTATTCCTCAATCCTTTTTTTCCTACCCCCTCCCTTCCTGAGAGGCACAGGGACAGATGTGTAAGTGTTAAAAGTTGCTGGCAGGCTGGAGCAGCAGGGGGCCCAGCGCTACAAAGCCCCCCCATAGAGACAGCAGCCTCTCTGTCCAAGGGACCTATGTGATTTCACACCTCGGGGAAGGATGGCAGAACCTTCTCAAGAGTTCAAGGCATTCCCCAGAAGCACAAACAAGATAACATTTTTAACAGATCTGGTTTTCCCCTATGTTTCATATCATGGATTATGACAGATGTTGGTTCTAATTCAGAGTTCGCCCAAATGACCCCTCCCTAAACAGCGTATTGGTAAGTTACTCAGAGCCATTCCCCCTGCTGGGGGACTTTTAAAAACTCAGGTAACAGGCCTAAAGAGTTCAAAAAAGTAAAAATATGACATACACACAATACACTGTAATCTGTTAGTATTACATTACTGTATCAAACCATTTCACCTAAATTTTGTCTCTAGTGCTTTGTCCAGTGCCCTGCCTGCATTTTTCCTGTTCTTTCTGCCTGGAAACTTGAGAACGTTCATGGAATCCAAAAAATGTCCCTTTAGGTTAATAGCGGTTTTAGACCAGCTAGAAAACAGTGATAGTAAATTAGAACCACTTGCAGAATTGAGCGATAATGATTCATGGGGAAATTTGTCATCAGACACTGAAAACGATTTTGCAACTGAGCTCATTGATGTTCGAACTTGGTGCTCTTTTTCAAATTTCAGTGTTTTTGGTTTGATTACATTATTGAATTAAATTTATTATTATTTTATTATCTTTTAAAATTATTTATTATATTATAATTTATGATTTTGTGTTTCAAACTTTATCATACCTGGGATGTTTACTAGACTCTTGTTTGGACAGATTTAAGTGAGTTATTCCTAAGAATTACAGGCCTACAATATAAAATAACAAATTTCTATGCAAAACAATGTACTGCTTTGACATTCAAAAATATTGATTAGTTAGACCGCTAGGGAGGTTAACCTGCCCTTACTCAAGATAGCCATAATTGTTAAAGGAGGTATTTCTCAGCAAAATAAAGCATGGAGACATAGATGGATGGGTGAATTTGCTTTGAATATTAAAGATGAATTAAATAGAACTTTTGGTTTGTAGTTGTTCAGAAACAGTGTAGTTCTGCTTTAAGAAGCCGCAGGGACAACAGCCCTTCTGAGACTGGGAACTCTCCTTCCTGGGGAAAGACAGTCTTTCCAGGGCTCCAAACAATTGATCAGCTCCCTGAGCAGTGGTGTATTTTGGTTTTGTGCTGCCCTAGGCAAGACTAAAATCGCGCCCTCCATCTAAATTTGGCCTACACCTTCATCTGTAAACTCCACCCCTTCCACTTTAGGCTCCACCTCTTCCTATTAGAGCTCCACCCCAGGAGACGGTCAGAGACTAAGGACAGGATACAGGAGACGGTCCGAGACTGCAGACGGGATACAGAAGAGGGTCCCCACAACCCCTCCCCTTGCATCAGGGTCCCCACGTTCCCCCTCCTTAAATCAGGGTCCCCGGAGTCCCCCCTCAACATTAGGGTCCAAACCCCCTCCAAATAAATCAGGATCCCCCTTTAAATCATGGTCTCCTGAGTCCCCCTACCTTATGTGTCAGAGTTCCCCAGAGCCCCCTCCTTAAATTAGGTTTCCCAGTGTCCTCCCTCCTTACATTAGAATCCTAAAAGTCCCCTCCCCCAATACATCAAGGTCAATCCCTTACATCATGGTCTCCAGAGTCCCCCCCACCTTACATCAGGATCCCCATAGGCATTTCCTTTACATCATGGTCCCCCAGAGCCCCCCTCCTTAAATCTGGGTCCCCATAGTCCCTACCAGTTACATCAGGGTCCCTAGAGTCCCCACCAATACATCAGGGTCCACCTTTACATCGTGGTCTCCAGAGTCCCCCCACCCATAGACCCTCCCCATACATCAGGGTCCCCCAGAGACCCAGATCCCCCTCCTTAAATAAGGGTCCCCATCGTTCCCCTCTTCCGTTACATCAGGGTCCCAAAAGTGCTCCCAATACATAAGGGTCTCCCTATACATCATGGTCTTCAGAGTCCCCCACCTTACATCAGGGTTCCTAGAGCCCATTCTCTTTAATTTGGTTCCCCAAAAATGGACCCTTACCTCATAGTCCATTCCAGTCATTCCTCCAGGCAGCTACACGAGCTGGGAGAAGTCTTGTCCTTGCCGCCCTCCTCCTCCTCTGAATGTCATGGCCTGGGGGCGGGGCAAGCACCTGATTGTTTGCTAGGACTGCTGATGTCCTGGCAACCAATCACGTGCTTTCCCCGCCCCCACTAGAGCTGACAGTGACAACACAGGGCAGTGGCATGGCAAGCCGCCCCACCGTCTGAACACAGCCGAGCCATGCCCGATCCAGCATACATGAGAATGCCGCCCCGTCCGAGCACAAACGAGTCTGCCCCCTCCTCCTGAACACAGTTGTGCCCGCCCAAGCACAGGCGACCCGTCCCCCCGCCCGAGCACTGCCGAGCCTTCCCCCCGCCCGAGCACAGCCAAGCCGTCCCCTGCCCGAGCACAGCCGAGCCGCCCGAGCACACACAAGGCCGCCCCCCCTTCCAGAACACAGCCGAGCCCACATCCCCCTTCCGAAGACAGCCAAGCCTGCACACCTTCCCAAACATAGCCGAGCCCGCCCCTCTTCCCGATCACACACGGGCCCACCCCCCTTCTCGACCACAGCAGAGCCCGTCCCCCTGCCCAATCATACACGAGACGGCACTGGTCCCTTCTGCCTGGGGGCGATGCCACCCCCCCTGAAAAATGCCGCCCAAGGCAGCTGCCTTGTTTGCCTCACGGCAGATACGCCCCTGTCCCCGAGCCACCATCTGGGCACACCTACCAAGAGGTTGGCTAGGCCCTTATCAATATTCAGAATGGTCATTTAAATTCTCCCTCCTTACGCTCTAGAAACATTTTCTAGAGGCAGGGGGAAGCAATATAACTCCCAATATGTAAGATATGTCTGGCACCAAAGTCTGTAGATATAAAACTTAAAGAATATACTCCAAGGGAGTACCACAGCAGCTGTAGATAAAACCACTGGAAAAAATGGTAAAGTAAGCAAAGGAACAATAAATCAAAGTGCTCAGGTCTCCCAGATGAATGAATATGTCACATGTTGATTGATGTATATCTGGATCTCAGTATACAGTGTAGATGTGTGTAAACTGAAATCAATCAACATGTGACACATTCATTTATCTGGGAGACCTGAACACTTTGATTTATTGTTCCCTCAATATAACTCCCAGCCTGTGAAACCCTGAACATACCTAAACAATCTTTGCTCCTTTGATTACAGAAGGAGCCAAAAACTAAATTTACTTAGGATGCACATATACCTGTTTTTTAAGAGCCAGCACAAGTACCAATACTTGTGCTCAAGTACTCACTGATACTAATTACCGATACCGTGTGGTGCGATTTTAACCCCTACAAAACGAATGGATTCAAATTGCACTGCAAAGAATCACATGTGATTTGAACAGGAATGCGGTGCAATTCCTGTCTGAATCACATGTGGTTTCCCGCACAACTCCTGTTTGAACCCAGGCAGAAATCACTATGACAAGCCTGGGTTCACAGGAGTGGTGCAGGAAACCGCATGCGATTGGGCAGGAATTGCACCTCATTCCTGTTCAAATCATACATACCATACATTTTGTAAGGGCTCAAATCTCACCGCAAAGGTGTTGGTTTTAGGTACCAAAGCATTTGTACAAATGCTTAGTATCAGCACCAATACCAGTATTGGTGCAACCCTAACCTAACTAGGTGAGTGCTACAAAGGGATCAATAGGGAAAAGTAATAAACAGAGGGTGAAGTTCTGTTTTAAATTAAAACCGCAATCTGCACTGTGAGATAAAAAAAAACAAAAGTTTTTAACTTATACACTTGCAGCTGTGAAAATATCTTAAAATTATATGAGAAATGTAAAACTTAAAAAAACAGCATCTAGTGATAATAGGTAACTGTATTATGCAAAAATAGTACTAATAAATAAATGAATAAATAAAACGCCAATGTGCAACATGCAATATGATCAACATGTATAAATACATCAGTGGTTCGTATAGTGAACTCGGTATAGAGCTATTCACCCTGAGATCATCACAGAGGACAAGGGGGCACTCTTTACATCTGGAGGATAAGAAATTTAATCTCCAAACACGGAAAGGTTTCTTCACAGTGAGAGCTGTAAAAAATGTGGAATACACTCCCTCAAGAGTTGGTTCTGGCCAGCTCAGTGGATTGCTTTAAAAAAGGCCTGGATTATTTCTTGGATACACAGAATATAACTGGATACTAACATTTATAGGTTAAATTGATCCAGGGAATATCCAATTGCCTCTTGGGGGATCAGGAAGGAATTTTTTCCCCTGCAGGAGAAAATTGGATCACGCTTGTTTTTTTTGCCTTCCTCTGGATCAACTGTGGGTGTAGGATTATAACTTTTTTTTTTAATGGTTGAACTGGATGGACTTTTGTCTTTTTTCACCCAGACTATGTAACATATGATAAATGAGTTCATGAAAGTGCACAGAATTCATTAGATTACTATACTTCAAAGTGCTCTGAAAAAAAAACATGAGTTTCAGTCTTCAATCAAGTTATAAGCAGCACCAGGTAATTTATAGGCAGACGGCACCTTTTTCCTACCAGTAGAGGTCTCCCCAGCAGAAACAAACTCACCAGATTGATGTGACCAGTTTTCTAAAGCTGCTCAAAAAATGTTAGCTCCTTCTTTTTGTATCTCTGATCACAGGCCCAGGGGCAATCCTTTCCTTCTACAATAAAATCACACAGGAATAGAAGCAGATCACGAGGTAACACAGTCAACCAGTGATAAAATAGTAATAAAAAGAACAAACTACCCATAGAGCACTGAATGACCCTGTGAGCTGCTAATAGTACAATACAGGACCTCTAGGGTGCCCGAATAACCACCAGGGGGTGTGAAGGAAAGAGGAAATATCCTACAAAGTATCCAATATATAACAAGTAAAGGTAAACAAAGAGATGTGTCACATTAGATAGAACTGATGATGAATGACCACATGATAAAACCACAACTATACCACCACAATAATAAAACCAGTAATAATCACAGTAAAAGAATCACCAATCCCGGAGGTAGTGCTTTTATTAAACAATCATCACTAATAGGTAATGCCAGCTAATGGCCGTGCTGCAGCCTTCTGCAGTGGCAAAAAGAAAACAGAAAAAGAGTGGCACAGACCAGCCTCGTGGTGTAGCTTGACCATCTGAGGCTCTGAAACCTGGAATGATCCCCATTCTGTTACATGCTGACCCTGCTCTTAAAAAACTTGTTCATATTGTTGTCTTCATTTTGGGACAGTACATTAATCGCTTACCCTCCAGAGGATTTCCCCCCCCCCCCCTTCCTGACCAGGCCATTTCTTGCAAATGGCGCTGCATTACTTTAACAGACAATTGCACAGTCATGCAATGCTGCACCCAAATGAAATGTATGTCTTTTTTTCCCCACTAATTGAGCTTTCTTTTGGTGATATTTGATCACCTGTGCGTTTTTGAATTTTTTGTGCTATAAACAAAAAAAGACCGACAATTTTGAAAAACTAAAACAATATTTTTGACTTTTTGCTATTAAACATGTCCAGTAAAAAAAATTAAAAAAATCAAATTTTGTCATAAATTTAGTCCAAAATGTATTCTGCTACATGTCTTTGCTAAAACAAATCCCAGTACGTGTAAATTAAATGGTTTTGTAACAAACTAGCTCATCAGAGCTGGAAGCGGAGTTCTTTTTCTTGTTCTTTTCTGTTATTTGAGGTATTCCTCGATCATTCCTCACATCCCCCCTTTCCAGTCCTGAGAGGTGAACGTTATCTCCTGACAGATGGTGTAGGTCAACCAGGTTAAGACATCTGAGTTGGCACCAGTTGTCTGGGAGAACTGTCACCTTTCTCACCTACGTCTGATAAGGCAGCATTTCTCAGAGGGCTGGGAAGCATTGACCCAAAATGGCGTAAGCCCACACATTATCAAACTGACCAGAGCAATTGCACATTCCTCAGGTCAACCGTATGTTTCATGTCATGTATTATGAAGCTGTAGTTAATACAGAGTTTCCCACTGGCCACTCCCAAAACGTGTAGTCAGAGCCCCCCCCCCTTTGAGAGGGACTTTTAAGAAGAGACAAGTGAGTTAGAGCTTGAGACACAGAGAGATCTCCCAGCAACATCGTAACAAAAGGAGATCAAGAAATCACCCTGCTCTACAACTTTGATCTGAAAACCCAGGCATATGGGCAACTAACTTAACCCTGTAATCTTCTTCCTAATTATCTCTTTGCTGTGTCTTTATATACATATATATATATTTTTGTGATATCTCTTTGTATATATTGTATCGCACCTGTTTTGACTCTTTTAGTAATAAACCTTTCTTTCTGAAAGTGTTAAACTGTTTCTAAGCGCTTACTTGCAATTCACGAATCCCTGCCTTTGAAGAGACGCTACTGTTTGGTATATCTCTGTATAGCAGGTCCGCGGACCGTGCTATATAGATCAATATTTCAATCATTATAGTGTATATTTGATAACGGGAGTTTCCCAGTCTCCGACAAAAGTGGTGGTGGCAGTAGAGGGTTAGTTGCGCAATTAACCAGACCCAGTAATAAGCGCATTTAGGCTGCAGGCACCGATTGTAGTCCATTAGCTGGGCAATCGCTGTGCTGGGTGCAGCTGAGTGTGGCCTTGTTACGCGTGTCACACTGCGGTTTTAGATCGGCCGGTCCTTCGGTCACGAGTTTGGTGAGAAGGTCTGGGGTCTGACGCCGTGGGCGTGACGTATTACTGTTAGTCGCGGTCGTGCGATTGTTGCATGTTGGTGGCGGCGATCGTGGATCCGTGACAGGTTTCCATGAAAGTTATGTTTACAAATGGCGGTATATATACTGGAATTTTATTTTTATTTTTCACTAGTAATAGCGACGATCAGGACTTATAGCAGGACTAGGGCAGGCATTCTGACATTGGGGGGAACTGACTTAGTGTCTCTGACAACCCCAGTGACACCAATACAGTAAACAGTGCTAATAAAAAGCACTGGCACTGTACTAATGGCACTGGGCAGGAAGGGGTTAACATCTGGGTTGATCTCTGCTGTGTGCTGTTTTACTATGTGCTGTGTGTGTGCTTTACACTGTAAGCACACTGCTTTGTATAGCTTTGCTATGCAGAGCCATACAAAGCAGTGTGCAGGAGCTGACAGGTGAGAGATCTGTATTGTTTCCATACAGGTCTCTCTTCTGTCGGAAATCCATGGAGATCGCGGGTGCCGGCGGGGAATCACTGGCCCGGACCTGGTGATTGACAGCCAAGGCCACAAATGGCGGCAGGGGTTGGATCTGGAAATGGCTACCCAGAACTGCGAAATCACGTATGTATACATGATTTTGCACACCTGTGCCGCCCTGTAGAAGCATTTCTGCTATAGGGTGCGGTGGAAGCGGTTAAGAGCCAGTTCACAAATATGCTGAATCAATGCAGTTAGAACCACATCCAATCCTCCTATGGTGCCTGTTCAAATATGTCCGGTGCACTGGCAGTACGGATTCAGTGTAGATTGAAAAAGAGTCTCATCCGATTTCTGAGCAGTCCGGTTCAGGTGCGAACTACAGGCTCATTGATTTCTATGGGAACTACTGAATCGCATATGTCATGAGTTTGTGAACACGATTTCTGGCCAGTTTTCTCTCCTGATCCTGATGTAAACCTGACTTGATTCTGATGTAAGCAAGACCTGAACCATTGAACAACTACTTTGTCAATTAGTTGTGAATCCACGGTAAAGCTACACCATGAGGCTGGTTTGCTCCCCTCTTTTTCTGCTTTCACGAGATAGTAACAGAAATTGTCTGTGCCAGCTTGGTGTTAATTCTATTTAAAAAGATGACATTCTGTGCATCAAAGCTTTACAATTTTTAACTGGTCTCTAAAAATATAGTGCTATGTAATGTATTTGTTATAGCAGTTTTAAAGTGTTACTAAACCCACAACAGTAAAATCAGTCTGTATATACAGTGCTTGTTATATTCATTGTGGAACCTAAGAGGTTATTCCTCTCCATTGTGTAAAAAGGCTGTTTGATCCTTTCTTGTTCAAATGTTAACGTCTTTTCTCCTGATAAGACAGACTGAACCCATAGCCCTTCTGCACATGCTCAATTTAGTGTGTATTGCTAGAGAGCTTTTTTTTTTCTTGGGAGAGTGCATGTGATCAGCACAGGGCCAATCAGCACTGTCAAGACAGAGGTCAGGGGTTCTGCATCCTCCTAGAGCAGAAAGAAAACCCCTCCTACAACCTTTAACCAGTGCTCTGCTGGACACTGACTGGACAAGACTGCTCTAACTGCCGATGAGAAAAGGTATTTAGCAGTTTATATTTACTAAAATAATTGCATTTCCATGTTCTCATTCAGTGCTTATTTCTGGCTGAAATATGGCTTCTCCCTGCTTCTCAATTTTTTTTGGATTCCTTGTGATTCTGTGCATCAAGTCTGTTAAATTTTTATATAATATTTGACAAACTACAATTTCATATCATATTTCTGCCTTGGAAATGCCTATTCCCTGCCTTCCAAATTCCTTTCTATTTAAAAAGATGAGATAATGTGCCTCAAATGTGTACAATGTTTATATAGAGTTTCTGAAAAAAATAATTCACAGAAATTCACTTCATTTCTGGGTGAAATATGTCTACTGTCTGCCTTCAAAAAACCATCACATCTTAAATAATGTGGTTCAGTTAGTAAATAATTGAATGTACTTTATAAAATGCTTTTGTCAATAAAAGAGTTTAATTTATTATTTAAGGCTGAAATATGCCAACTCCCTGCCTCCCAAATTGTGGGAAAAGGAAAAGATTCTGGTCAAGTGGTTGTAAACCCTTACATATACCTAGTGAAATAACCAGCCTCAGATGATAAGAAGAAATTAAACAAATTCTCTTACACAGGTTGTTCCTGTGTATCTGCAGTCTCTTCTCTACAGTCTTCCAAAACACACATTTTAGACAGCATTTCTCACATTTTAGACAGTTCTGAAAAGCAGGGGGCAGGGATTTGAAATTTCACACTGCAGAGCTCAGAGCCCTTATTAGAACACACCCCTCACCACAAACTATACAGAAAAACACACAGCACAGAATCACAGGCTATGTGTTGAAGCTCTCCTCCCCATCACCAATTATCTTTATAATGAGGCATCAGAGAAATCACACTCATTTGAATAGAGACAAGTACACAGAATAGAAGGATGTGCTTTGTTCGTATTTCATATCTGAGGTTTACAACCACTTTAAGTGAATCTGTAAGAAATATATGTGGTGTCTTAAAAAAAAAAAGCATCCAGGTACAATAGAATAAACAATAGTGCTACTACCTCAGGAGTCGCTTTGTAGATTGGATTCCCTGTTCTTCTGCCTTGACTCTGAGAAAAACCTTAGTCCCATTGACACACACCAGCAAATGGACATTGCACTGCTACTGGGAGCACAAATATATAATGTTGTAGATACCCTGCACACAAATAATGTTCAGTATCAAAAATCAAACCTCAAACTGGTTAGTGGTAAATAAACCCAATATATTGTCATGTGTTGCAGTAAATAGCAGTATGCACATAAATGGGTAAGTAAAGGATTAGGTCAATCTCAGTTCACTGGACAGCAGGATATAGCAGTAGAGAACTGAGTTCTATGCAACTAAATTTGAGTAAACCTGGTAATCCACAAAAACAGCAATGACTAGTGTAGTTAGAATACAGCAACAATGATAATCAATACTGTGATAACTCCTCTGTGAACAGTAGCTAGATCCACTTTACAGTGCACTCAATATGAATGACAGCAATGAAATTTAAAACTTCCTAAAGAGGTGTCTCCTACTATGAACAATATGTAAAGTTCTTGTGAAGCAGCTATATGTGTGAGCAGTCTTTAGCCCTAGGTCTTCATTCTGGCTATTGGGGCCCAGTATTTACAGTGGTTCACATGAGTTCAGTCCCAGAAAAGTCTGCATGACGTAAACAAATGCTGCTAGTGGATGGCCAGTCCCTATGTGCTCAGTCTCTGCTAGCAGCAACAAATGAATGGCAGCAATGTCCTCTCACCAGTCCCAGCAATACAGCCACTGGGGTCTCACTGTTCAGATGTCAGCTCACTTCTGGATCTTTTTTTATAAAACAAAAAAATAATCCTGCACTAAGTGAAAAAAAAAATATTGCTAATATGTAAAGGGACTGCGGCACCAAAATCACAATCTAGATATAAGATGTACAAAAGTATACATACTAAACATATCAGTGCACTATCCCTTTAAAATGAAATGTGTATAAATACATGTGCATGAATAAATGCAATGAAAACAGCAACTGATCAGCACGGCATATAAAGCAAAATAAATACACAATCAATAAAGTGGATGTATAAAGTATGTTTAGTACTGTATGTTCACTTCTGTATCTGCCTGGAGAGACCCACTACATGGCCACAGACTTGTGGCAGGTTGATGTGCATACAAAAGCAGCGATGTGCACTCCTCAGCCTACCTCCCTGGTATTTCTGGAAGTGACAACACTCACTCCTCTTGATTTAGAATTTGCTATTAAACCTATGGTAACCTGTTGAGTATCTATAGTTGTGAAGGGTACTTATTTTCCCCCCACACTTTGGACTGGATTTTGGGTATATTCAAGCCATTCTGATTGGGGAAATAGATCTGGGCCATGGGTGCATCCCCAGAGGATCCAGGAGAGGGAGGGGGGTAAAGATCTGTAGAAAGAATACAACAAACATCCTGTCAAAGACAAGAATAATGGTAGAAGGAGGGATGAGAGTACTACAAACAAGTGTATAGGTTCTAACTGATAGGGAACAAGGAATGTGTGGTATATAAAAGCACTTTCATGGTAGAGAAAACAAAAGAAGATACGTGGCTCCAAATGTAGCTGCATATACCTCAGGGTTATCAGTATTAAAAGGAGCCATAGAATGCATGAATGTAAAAAATCTTACGCATTTAAAACCGCTTTAACCACTTGAAGACCACCCTGTAGCGGTTTTACTGCTACAGGGTGGCCCTCCTGCCATGGGGGGTGCGCGCACATCCGGTGGCTCACTTTAGCTGTGAACACTCAAAGCAGAAGCTGATCTGTGAATCCCAGTGAACAGATGTTCGCTGGCACCCACTGATCATTGGGCAGGTGAAAGAACAGAGTTCTGCAATGTAATTGAGGTAGAGCTCTGTTCTGACAGGTGGGGAAGTGAAGGATCATGTGTCTCTGCAAAGCTGGGAACACGATCCTTCACTTCCCCTAGTACAATTACCACCTAGTGTTCACCAAGCACATAGATAGACACACATTTAACCCTTTGATTGCCCTAGATATTAACCCCTTCCCAACCAGTGTCATTAGTAATGATCAGTGCATATTTTTATCACTGATCACTGTGTTAGTGTCACTGGTTCCCACAAAGTGTGAGTTAGTGTAAAAATGTCCATCGCAACATAGCTGCTGCTCGCCACCATTACTAGTATTAAAAATAAAAATTCCAGTTTATGAAGAAATTTGATTTTTAAGATTATTTTATTGGATATGTTTTACAGTAGAAAATAAAAAATATTGTTTTGTTTTTTTTCAAAATTGTCGGGGTTTTTTTGTTTATAAAACTGCAGAAATGATCAAATAACACCAAAAGAAAAGTCTATTTGTGTAGAAAAAAAGGACATAAATTTCTATTTCTATTTTTCCATAGTATTCTGATGTAGGAGTAATAGAGATGTGTCCCTGGCCCTTGAGTCTGTGCGTACTCTAGCTGGATCTACAGGGATTGTTGATTTTCTCAAGAGTTGTGACCCTCTTTATCTAGTTGGAACACATTTTGTTTACGCTTACCCAGGTCTGAGCGGATTGCTATTTTAATCCTAGAGACTATTGATTCAAAGTGTTCTAGAGTGGGGAGCTTGCTCAGAGTGTCTCTCACAGGCGTCTGATATGCCTGCACAGGGGGCTATGTCCATAAAGTGGATGGGCTAGCCATACTAGGGGGGCTGTCTCTTACCTCTCTTTGGGTGTCTAGCAGGCAGATAAACAGCTCCACTGGATAAGCTGGCTCTCTTTCAATGCAGGCTCGAGAATGTGAGTGGCCTCGTACCTGCAAAGCTGTGCTGGGTGCCATCTTGATCACACAGCCAATTCCTTGAGAGCCATTCCATAGGTTCTTGCCCTTGGACATGGAAATCAGCTGCTGAGAGAGCTGTATTCGCTTACTGTAGGCGACGCCAGCAGGGAGCTTTGAAATGTGTCTCCTCAAACAGCCAAGGCTAGGCCATGTTCCCTAGAAAATACATTTGTATTCATATTTCTGGCTGAAAGAAGCCAGCTCTCTGCCTCCAAATGTGCCTCCTATTATAAAGGATGAGCTCTGTTCTGCACACAGTATGTGCAAATGTTTAAAACCTATTTCTGAAACAATTACATTTCAGGCAATTATGTTGGCTGAAATAGGCCTTAGTTCTGACTCAAAATTATTTTCCCATTAATTAGATTTTCTGCAGCAGATCTGTACAATATTTATGTCTACAAAATGATCCTGTCTAATTGTATATTTATTGCTCATTTCTGCCCGATCGCTCTCTCAGAAATAGAAATTGATCCAAAAATCTTAAAAGGTGTATTTGAAATCACTCAAATTTTTCTGGTTAAAATGTCCAATTCATATCCTTTTTCCATTTTCAGTCTCCCAAACAAGACAATAACATTTTTTACTTCCAGATTCTATGTGCTTGCTCTGTCCCTCAGATTGGTGCATATCTAATAAAGACATCAAAGGTGTGGTGAAAACTGGTTTGAGTTTTTTATTTTCAATTTAATACATAAAGACAAAACAGTTTTTAATTTCCAGATGTACTGTAATATGTTGCTTAGTTTCTCAGAAATTGTAGCCCGACCACACAGGCTTAACATCTTTTGTGAAAATCTGTAACCCTTGTCCATCTCTCTGAAACAAGACTTGGCTTCTCAAAAAATAAGCTTCAAAGGTGTGCTGTAAATTTGTGCAATTTTGTTTCTTTTAATTGTGAAACAAAGAAATTACTTAGTTCTAGATATAATATACCTGTTCAATCCACGAGAAACTGTGGCCTGTCCAAGTAGGCTTAATAGCTGTGGGGCTAAACTGTAAAATGTTTCCCTACTCAGTCTAATAAATAAAACCTAGTTTTTATTTCCATTTTCATAAGTACCTATAAAAAATAAATAAATAAATAAAATAATGTAAATAGATATTAGTGTAGTTAGGTTCCCTGAGTTGTTTGCCTTACCTTGAAATGGTGAGCTTATATGTTGCAGATGCAGTTGGTATGGTCATAGCTGATCGATTCTCCTACATCCATGTACTGCTTCAGTTAGCTGGTCCCTATGCACCAAAGGCACAAGACAACTTCCTGTTCTAAGTCACACAGCGTTCAATACTTGCCTCTCCATAACCTCTGTGTGAAAGTGATGAAACACATCATCTCCTAGCTGCACGAGTGAGCTCTTTGTGTGTCTGTGTCAGATCTAATTACTGTAAAGCTTTCACCTGCACTACACTGAGAAACACAGGGGTATGTAGTTTCTTTACAGGAAGTGTCAGGTCTCACACTACAGACTGAGGTGATGCATTAACCTGTGCATGTCACATACCTCATGTTTCAACACAAACTGAATTGCTGGCACAGAAACATAAAGATTTACACTACAATAGGTTGCGTGTACTGGGCAACAAATGACACAATAAACTACATGGATCAAGCACAAAATGCAGGTGGAAAACACAAGGCACAAGTAGGAATGTGTACCGTGCCTTTAAGATCTGTGCGACAAGCCTGCAAGATTTTTTCTACCTTAACTCTACTAGTCTCCCTCACAAATTGTGACCTATCCAAGAAAGACTTAAAGGGATGTTACTTACCTTCAGTAGATTTAATTTGTCCCTTGCGATGCTATGTTTTCCTTTAGATTAAATCATCCTTGCCCTGCCCCTTCCCCTTAATCTTCCAGATTGGATTGGGTTAATACAACTAAGGGGCTGTCACAGGCTGTCATCAAGAGAACTGGACTATGCCTGCCTTTGTGCCCAGCTGCTTCATTCATAGAGGCCGCATTATATCTTCTATAAATGAAGCAGCATCTAAGAATGAAGGATGAGCAGATGATTGATTGGTCCACCCCATCCATTCATAGGTCCTTCTTCATGCATAGAAGCTGTCATAATAAAAATAATAATAATAAAAATAGAAGTGTTAAAAGAAGCAAAGATTTTATTTAACTACAAAAAAAGGTAAACTCGCTAAAAAATACATAATTATAGGCAAATGATGTTACAGCGTAAAAGAACAAAGATGACATGTTACACAGAAAGTCCATCCTTCCTCAAGTTCTGTCTCTTGTCTGGGCCCAGAGGTAGAAAATTGCAAATTTCCTCGTTTTATCAAACACAAGCATACTAGAGACACACCCTAAAAACACCCCTCACTACATTCCTGAATGTCCTCTATCCAATCTACATTCTTCATAGGATTCGTCGCTGACATCTTCCAGCAGATAGCATTGTCACACTGTGGGCAAACTCTCTGACACAGGTGAGTCTCAGTGACAGCCTGCTGTTAGATCTCTCAGTGATGCATAGTTCATCAGGTGTTACCCTTTTCAGCTAACCAACACTTCTTAAAGTGTTACTAAACCCATAACAGTAAAATCAGCCTGTATAAGCAGTAAAGCATGCTTGTTATACTCACTGTGGAAACTAAGGGGTTAATCCTCCACATTCTGTAAAAAGGCTGTTTGATCCAGTCTTCTCTGATCCTTCCCTTCTTCTACTGTCCCCAAACCATCTGCTGATAGTACAGAGCTCTAGGAGTCACTCTGCACATGCATAGTTTAGTGTGTGCATGAGATCAGCACAGGGCCAATCAGCACTGTCCAGACAGAGGGTCAGGGGTTAAGCAGCCTCATAACATAGTCAGAGCAGAATGAAACCTCCTCCCACAAGCTTTAAGCAGTGCTCAGCTGGACACTGGTAGACTGGTATATATTGCTGATGAGAAAAGGTATTTAGCAGTTTATATTTACTAAAATAATTGCACTTCCATGTTCTCTGTGCTGTGAGAGATCAGTTATAGTGAATGCAGGATCCTGGGTTTAGTAACACTTTAAGAGGGTTTGAATGCGAAAAAGAAGCCCCATAAATCACTGCAGGGTATTATGAAATAAGATCAGGGGTGGACTGACCATTTGGAAACTCGGGCACTGACCAAGGGCCTGGGGTCAGTAGGGGACCCCATGAGATGCCCCTGGTACCTTTTTCATAGGCTTTTTTGAGTTTGGGCAAGGACACAGGGGCCCCATGATCCCCTATTGCCCTGGGGACCCATGAGTTGTCAGTCCGCCCCTGAATAAGATATTCTTTTATGACTCTCCTGCAGAATGATCCTGTTCCAATGTTTTTAGGACCACATTCTGCATATCCAGATGGCCTATTGATAACCAGAGTAGCTAACCAGACATATCTGATATCTACATATATGGAGAATGTTGCACAGTCCAATATCAGGTCAATTCTGGAAAGTTGCCACGTATGGGCATATTTCCTGATTATCTAGCAGCAATTGTTTTTTTCACAAGCCATTTTGTGAAGCGGACCTTGCATTCAGGGCAATATACATTCAGTAAAAAGAAACAGTGGCTGGGAACCTGACACTCTGGGGCAACTCAGGTCAGAAATTTTCTGCAAGATCCATCTGGAGTTGTACTGTCCAGCCCCAATATTTGTGGCTATTGTCCATCAAGTAATACACACTCATTTATATTTCAAGATAAAACTTGTATTGTTTCTACCCAGGGGCGGACTGACCATTTGGAAACTCGGGCACTGAACGAGGGCCCGGGGTCAGTAGGGGGCCCCATGAGATGCCCCTGGTACCTTTTTCATAGGCTTTTTTGAGTGTGGGCAAGGACACAGGGGCCCCATGATCCCCTATTGTCCGGGGGCCCCATGAGTTGTCAGTCCGCCCCTGTTTCTACCTCATATTGTGGCCTAACCAAACTGCATGACTACTGTCCAACCGCTTAACAGTACTTGTGGCTTTTGCCTCTCAGACAATACACTCTATATTTTATTGCAAGATTAAACTTACATCTTCTCTTTCTACTTGCTGCCTATTCAGGTACTTGCATACTGTCCTGATGCCACCAAAATGACCAGCACCAAGAAGTGGTTTTGAAGTGCTTTTGTGCACTATGTTGACTTTTTATTCAACTTTTAAGACAATGCAGTGAGAAAACAAAAGCTCATAAACAATAATATCAAAGTTTTTGCCACTAGCCAATTGGTATGAAGTTGAGGGCTTTAGCTTTACATTTTTTAAGAATAGTTTCCTATAGCTATTAGGTCTATTGTGGCACCTACTTCAAATGTTCAATTTAGTCCTACTACCTTAAAAAGTAATTTGTTTCCAAGTTACAATTAATCATACTGTTGCTGATGTATTTAAGCCAAGATAAATGTATTTAGGCAAGCTAACCGGACTTCTTCACCAAACACTATTAAGACTGCAAACCGAGAGATGGTTTCCTCCTAAGGAGAATAGCTCACCACAGGAGCCCAAAATACGATGAATAGTGTAGTATTTTATTAAAACAAACAAATAAAACAATCCACAATGGATGAATAGTAATATGGCTTTAGCTTGTAGGGATCTGTTGTTATCGTTATGCCAGTAGACTAGTGGTGAAGACTGGTTGGCCATCTGCTGTTGATTCAATTAGCTACACGCCCAGCCCTAGGGTTGCCACTTCCTCCCTTTAAAACCGAACACATATTAATTACACAGGTTCTGATTAAGGTGGTAATTAAACTCACCTAGTGCTTTATCTGCATTAAATTGGCCCCAGAACCTGTGTAATTAAAAAGTGTTTGGTTTCAAAAGGACGAGATGGCAACCCTACCCAGCCCATCCAGATTGCCTCCCTTCTATTTACTGTAGACTTGGCTCATTCCCTGAGGCTTTGCCTGAGCAACAGCTAGTGTTTAGTGATGGGCTGAACACCCCCTGTTCGGTTCATGGTCAAACATTCCAACCTACAGAAACTTCAACTGCGAACTTCGGACAGGGACAATTTACTGAGCTGTATCTCACCACATCTGAGTATACGGTAAGATACCGCTCAGTTACTAAAATACAGCAAGAGGTACATTATTAAGTCATGCGGTATTTTAGTAGTGAAACATTCATTCATGTTTCAGCTGTCAGCGGAGTTCCCCACTGACAGCTGAATATCAAAAGAATTGTTTGCATTGCCCGACAACTACATTTTTTTTTAAAGAGTGTGGCGTCCCCCCTCCCATCCATATCAAGCCCTTTGGATCTGGTATGGATATTGAGGGGAACCCCTCACTCCAAGATTTTTTTTTAAATGTTGTGGAGATCCCCCCCAAAATCCATACCAGACCCTTATCCGAGCATGCAGCCTGGCAGGTCAGGAAAGGGAGTGGGATGAATGAGCGCCCCCCCTCCTGAACCATACCAGGCCACATGCCCTCAACATAGAGGGGTGCTTTGGGGTGGGGCTTCCCCCCAAAGCACATTGTCCCCATGTTCATGGGGAAAAGGTTCTCTTCCCCACAATCATGGCAAGTGGTTGTGGGTGTCTGCAGGCGGGAAGCTTATGGGAATCTGGAAGCCCCCTTTAACAAGGATCCCAGCCCCCCCATGTGAATGAGTATGGGGTACATGGTACTGATGCCCATTCACACAAAAAAAAAGCGTGGTGTAAAAAAAAAAATTGACAGTCTTTGACAAGTCCTTTATTGAAAATAAAAATGTCCCCCAAAGTAGATCCAACGTCAATAATGATGCCCACCGCTGACCTGAAAAAAAAAAATCTGCTCCACCCTCAACACTGGCTCCCACCGTCTGACAGCTGTGCCGCAATAACAGTTCTAAACCTTCCTAGCAGTAATCCCGAGTGTGGCTCGGGGTTACAGTGCCAAAAGCGGTAGCCCCGAGCCACACACGGGATTACTCTATAGTGCTTCTCCTGTAATCCCCCGATCCTTACCTTGTCCTGCGATCCTGCGATGTCCTTCCGCTGTGTCCCCGGGCCATGTCCTCTGGCCAATGTCGGCATCCGTCTTCCGGGTTCCATTCCCCGTGAGCGTCGGTACGCAGGGGGGCAGAACAGGCGGGAGATTCAAAAAAGTAAAAATATGACACACACACAATACACTGTAATCTGTTAGTATTATATTACTGTATCAAACCATTTCACCTAAATTTTGTCCCTAGTGCTTTGTCCATTGCCCTGCCTGCACCTTTACCGTTCTTTCTGCCTGGAAACTTGAGAACGTTTATGGCATCCAAAAAGTGTCCCTTTAGGTCAAAAGCGGTTTTAGACCAGCTAGAAAACAGAGATAGTAAATAAGAACCACTTGTAGAATTGAGTGATGATTCGTGGGGAAATTCGTCATCAGACACTGAAAACGATTCTGCGACTGAGCTCAGTGATGTGCGAACTTGGTGCTCTATTTCAAATTTCAGTGTTTTTGGTTTGATTACATTATTGAATTAAATGTATTATTATTATACTATTTGTTATAATTATTTATTATATTAAAATTTATGATTTTGTGTTTCAAACTTTACAGTACCTGGGATGTTTTTTAGACTCTTGTTTGGACAGATTTAAGTGAGTTATTCCTAAGAATTACAGGCCTACAATATAAAACAATAAATTTCCATGCAAAATAATGTACCGCTTTGACATTCAAAAATATTGATTAGTTAGACCATCAGGGAGGTTAAATAGGGTGATGACATCGCCCCGCTCCCTTATGATGTCATCATGCTCTATGATTGGCCAAAGCATTGCACATGACCTGTGCATTGTGCAGTGCATTGTGGGGTGCTGCGGGTGAACAGCCAGTCAAACGCCTGTGTCGTTCGTGTGTTCACCGAACACACAAACGGCCCATGTTTGAGTCAAACTTACATTGAACTCAAACATGCAGCCCAACACTAGTAGTGTTTCTAGTTCCAAGTCCCCCACTGATTTCTGTTCTGTCTCTCCAATCTAAGCATTGATAGTGTGATCTCTGTAACTTACAGTTGTGATGAGATAGCGATAACTTCAACCTCAGTTGGATACCACAGTCAGTGACTCAATCGATAAGACATCTTGTAGATCTTGTGAAGTTTATTCCATAAACTGAGAGAATCTTACAACAATGAACATTTGATAGGTCAAAAGATCATGTTTCCTGCTCCATGACTTGAGGCTAGAGCTGCAATGCATTACTGGGAAAGGGGAGGGCTATCTATACAGCATTAACTAAACCAAAGGAAAGGGAGGAGCAGAAACAAAATATAGAAACAATTAAAGACATATGACAGTCAATATGACAGTCATGTGAAACATGACACTCTCCGTCGAAATCTATGATTTCTATTATAATAAACTTTAGTTCAAGTCCAATATAAATAATGAAGATTCTTTCCAGGAACATCTGCAAAACAAGAGGGAAGAGAAGAACAAAGGAAAACAATGCAAACATTTAGCTTAATACTTGCAGATGTTGGTCTCAAAAGTCCAGGCTGAGACATGGAAATCCATATTCAGAGGGAAAGGCAGCAACATGCACATTCCTTCTACCTCCCTTTAAATCAAGTTGATGACTTGTCTTCCTCTTTTGGCAAAATAAGTACTAGTTCATTTTTAGGCCTGAAGTAAAGGTGTGCAGAACCTTCTTTTACGGTGGATATAGCCAAGATGTGTCCCGAAATGCAGTAGTAGGTACTGCATGACTGCCGCTGTCAGCAGAGTTGAGGCTAGTGGGAACATAGTGCCATTGTTCAGGCATAGAGAACTTCCTTATGCGTTCCACTTTGTTGCCGACATACACGTAGAACTGTCTTATGCGATTGTGTATATATCCTAGTACTATTTTGCTGTCTGTATAAAAGTCAAAGGAGTCTATTTCAACATCTGTTTCAAGTTCTATAAGCTCAGCAATTTCCCCAGCTAACACAGCTGCACAAAGAAAAAAGCCTTGGAATAGTATGTGCAGGTTTTGGTGTGAGCTTGCTAACTCATTGTCTTTAGTGGTTACCTCGAACACTGTGTTGCCGATGTTGTCGTCCCAGAGATTAAGAGCTTTCTTATTGTCTCGTATGATGAGCTGTTGTGCACCCTTTTCAAACAGTCTTTCTTTCACAATATATTTATGTGGTCATTGTGCAGAACAATTTGTTTGTCCATTTGACAGGAAATGTGTTTTAAAGGCAGAGACTGAGTAGGACCTCCTGTCCTTGTCTAGGCAGACATTGCCTATGATGACCCATCCTAGATCCAGACGCTGAGCATATGGTGCATTGTGTGGACCGTTGATTTGATGACGAACTTTGTGTACCCTTAGGATGTCTCGACCAAGTAACAGCAGGATATAGACACTTTCATCGAGGGCTGGTATTTGGTTGGCTATGTGCTTTAAGTGAGAATGGTGAAGAGCAGCTTCAGGAGTAGGGATCTCCTCCTTGATGCTTGGAATCTGGTTGCACTCAGTGATAGTGGGCAAAGATATTTCCACATTTTCATTCAGAGGAGCAACTACAAGACCACTGGCTCTCCTACCTAAGACTTCTGTAGTGCCGGAACAAGTGCTTAGAGTATAAGGCAGAACATCTCCAGTTATGTTTAACAGTTCAAAAAACTGTGTTCTTGCAAGAGATATGTTACTCTGGTCATCCAGAATAGTATACAGTCTTATGGCCTTTTCAGGTTGACCTTTGGGGTATACACAGACCAAGCATATCTTTGCACAGGATTTGTCGCAGTAGCCTTCTCCACAGACCTCTGTACATGTGGAGAACACTGAGGTGGTAGGTGCTGCTTGATCTGGGCTCTCCCCTCCTTGTTTTGCCTCAGGAAGATTGTTTGTGAGCATAGTAGAGTTGTGCGAATATTGATGAAGAGCTTGCACATGGTCATCACTGTCACACTCTATACATTTGATGATCGCTTTACAGTCCTTTGCAAAGTGCTCTGTGGAGGCACAGCATTTGTAGCAAACCCCAAATTTCTTCAAAAGTTCCTTACGTTCTTGGAGTGTTTTCTTTCTGAAGCCAATACATTTTTAAGTGGATGTGGTTTGTTATTAGTTTCCCCTGACTGTATATTACTTTCCTGAAACATCATGTTAGCAAGGAGAGGAGTTGATAGAAAGTTTACAGAGAAATGTATCACTTTTTCTATGTGTGAGTTCAGGTTTCCTAGGCAATGATTGCAGAAGGTTTTCTTTTTCTTTCTTATAAGTCCACAGGCAAGCTATGTGGTAATGCATACAGATACAGTGAATAAACTTGCAGTTGTAAAACATTCACTTCAATAATTTGTCCTGTCACTGATGAGTGTTATGCTGGGATATACTTGGAGACGTACAGACTTTTGTAGAGGTGGCTGCACTCTCTATAGCTGTTATATCCAGTATCCATATAACATCTCACTGTGTATTCTAGCTGGCAAGGATTCTTATGAAGACATTTCACTGATCCTTTGACTCGCAAGGATCCTATGAAGCATTTCACTGATCTTTTGACTGTTCTGTCTCTCCAATCTAAGCATTGATAGTGTGATCTCTGTAACTTACAGTTGTGTTGAGATAGCGATAACTTCAACCTCAGTTGGATACCACAGTCAGTGACTCAATCGATAAGACATCTTGTAGATCC
Organism: Staurois parvus; assembly: GCF_062004578.1. NCBI lineage: Eukaryota > Metazoa > Chordata > Amphibia > Anura > Ranidae > Staurois > Staurois parvus. The sequence continues at coordinate 17,151 of NW_028317858.1, read as the reverse complement.
TGTGAAGTTTATTCTATAAACTGAGAGAATTTTACAACAATGAACATTCGATAGGTCAAAAGATCATAATGTTTCCTGCTCCATGACTTGAGGCTAGAGCTGCAATGCATTACTGGGAAAGGGGAGGGCTATCTATACAGCATTAACTAAACCAAAGGAAAGGGAGGAGCAGAACAAAATATAGGCATATGACAGTCAATATGACTAGAGATGAGCGAATCGAAGTAGGCGAAGTGGAATTCGCTTCGAATATTAGAAAAATTTCGATTCGCGACGAATCCAAAAATAAGCAGACTTCGGATGCGCGAATCGAAATTTTTCCTAAAATGGCGGCGACATGTGCGGCGACGGAGCGGGGATGTCTGGGAAGGCGCGCAGACAAGGCGCACTGACCCATAATGCATTCATTCATGACATGTGATCGCATTAGCCAATCAGCAGCCAGCCAGCCAGCACTGTGTAATGGTCGAGCTATAAATGGCGGCCATTTTAGAATTCTCCATTTGCCTCCAGTCATTCAACAGAGGCAGACCTGGCTGTATTCAGGGAGAGAGTTAGGGACATAGAAACGTTAGTTAGGGCCACAGAAACGTTACTTAGGGCCACAGAAACGTTACTTAGGGCCACAGAAACGTTACTTAGGGCCACAGAAACGTTACTTAGGGACACAGAAACGTTACTTAGGGCCACAGAATCGTTACTTAGGGCCACAGAAACGTTACTTAGGGCCAGAGAATCGTTACTTAGGGCCACAGAAACGTTACTTAGGGCCACAGAATTGTTACTCAGGGACAGACACAGAATTGTTACTTAGGGACAGACACAGAATCGTTACTTAGGGCCACAGAAACGTTACTTAGGGCCACAGAAACGTTACTTAGGGCCACAGAATTGTTACTTAGGGACAGACACAGAATATTTACTTAGGGACAGACACAGAATTGTTACTGAGGGACAGACACAGAATTGTTACTGAGGGACACAGAATTGTTACTGAGGGACACAGAATTGTTACTCAGGGACACAGAATTGTTACTCAGGGACACAGAATTGTTACTGAGGGACACAGAATTGTTACTCAGGGACACAGAATTGTTACTGAGGGACACAGAATTGTTACTGAGGGACACAGAATTGTTACTCAGGGACACAGAATTGTTACTCAGGGACACAGAATTGATACTCAGGGACAGACACAGAATTGTTACTCAGGGACAGACACAGAATTGTTACTGAGGGACACAGAATTGTTACTGAGCGACACAGAATTGTTACTCAGCGACAGACACAGAATTGTTACTCAGGGACAGACACAGAATTGTTACTGAGGGACACAGAATTGTTACTGAGGGACACAGAATTGTTACTCAGGGACACAGAATTGTTACTGAGGGACACAGAATTGTTACTCAGGGACACAGAATTGTTACTGAGGGACACAGAATTGTTACTCAGGGCCACAGAAACGTTACTTAGGGCCACAGAAACGTTACTTAGGGCCACAGAATCGTTACTTAGGGCCACAGAAACGTTACTTAGGGCCACAGAAACGTTACTTAGGGCCACAGAATTGTTACTTAGGGACAGACACAGAATTGTTACTGAGGGACACAGATTTGTTACTGAGGGTCACAGAACCGTTACTTAGGGCCACAGAAACGTTACTTTGGGCCACAGAAAAGTTACTTAGGGCTACAGAAACGTTACTTAGGGCCACAGAATCATTACTTAGGGCCACAGAAATGTTACTTAGGGCAACAGAAACATTACTTAGGGCCACAGAATTGTTACTTAGGGACAGACACAGAATTGTTACTGAGGGCCACAGAACCGTTACTTAGGACCACAGAAACGTTACTTAGGGACACAGAATTGTTACTCAGGGACAGACACAGAATTGTTACTTAGGGACACAGAATTGTTACTCAGGGACAGACACAGAATTGTTACTGAGGGACACAGAATTGTTACTCAGGGACAGACACAGAATTGTTACTGAGGGACACAGAATTGTTACTGAGGGACACAGAATTGTTACTCAGGGACACAGAATTGTTACTGAGGGACACAGAATTGTTACTCAGCGACAGACACAGAATTGTTACTCAGGGACAGACACAGAATTGTTACTGAGGGACACAGAATTGTTACTGAGGGACACAGAATTGTTACTCAGGGACACAGAATTGTTACTGAGGGACACAGAATTGTTACTGAGGGACACAGAATTGTTACTCAGGGACACAGAATTGTTACTGAGGGACACAGAATAGTTACTGAGGGACACAGAATTGTTACTCAGGGACAGACACAGAATTGTTACTGAGGGACACAGAATTGTTACTGAGGGACACAGATTTGTTACTGAGGGCCACAGAACCGTTACTTAGGGCCACAGAAACGTTACTTAGGGACACAGAATTGTTACTCAGGGACAGACACAGAATTGTTACTCAGGGACAGATACAGAATTGTTACTGAGGGACACAGAATTGTTACTGAGGGACACAGAATTGTTACTCAGGGACACAGAATTGTTACTCAGGGACACAGAATTGTTACTGAGGGACACAGAATTGTTACTGAGGGACACAGAATTGTTACTCAGGGACACAGAATTGTTACTCAGGGACACAGAATTGTTACTGAGGGACACAGAATTGTTACTCAGGGACACAGAATTGTTACTCAGGGACACAGAATTGATACTCAGGGACAGACACAGAATTGTTACTGAGGGACACAGAATTGTTACTGAGGGACACAGAATTGTTACTCAGCGACAGACACAGAATTGTTACTCAGGGACAGACACAGAATTGTTACTGAGGGACACAGAATTGTTACTCAGGGACACAGAATTGTTACTCAGGGACACAGAATTGTTACTGAGGGACACAGAATTGTTACTCAGGGACACAGAATTGTTACTCAGGGACAGACACAGAATTGTTACTCAGGGACAGACACAGAATTGTTACTCAGGGACACAGAATCGTTTAATTAAAGAGTATGTCAGACAACATGCATAGGAGTGGCAGAGGAGGCAATGTTTTAGGAGCGAGCAGACGTGGCAGCAGAGGAAGGGGTCGAGGCAGCACTAGTCGCAGCCAGAGGCCAGTGCTCCCGGTGTCATCCAGCGGTCGTGTCTCCACCGACAACCCTGCCGTCATCGATTGGTTGGCTCGGTCGTCTTCCTCTTCCCAGGTCACCTCTGACACCTACAGCCAACGGTCGGTGGGTACGTCAGACACAACCGTTAGTTGGCATGGCCCGGGAGCAAGCCCACTGAAATCACGTGTCCTCGACCTGCCCCTGTTCTTTGGTGTTCCCTCACCAAGCGAAGTATCGTATGCTGTGGGCTCAGCCCCACTGTATAGTGAGGAAGAGCTAACAGAGGGCGGTCAGGAACGGGGGGAGACATCCGCCTCTTCAGCAGCCAGGCGAAGAAGTAGTGGCGAGGAGAGTGGCTCGGTAGCCGGTCTAGAGACAGGTCTGTCTCCTGACCCACACGCAGCCGAGGGGGCTAGTAGTGAGGAGGAGACCCTAATTGATGATGATGAGGCTGATCGCACTTGGCAGCCTCGTCGTCATCAGGCTATTGCTTCCGCATCATCAGGAGAAGAGGGTGGCAGCTTGGCAGCGAGCAAAACAGTCGGTGGGTTGCCCAGGAGGCAGCAGGGTCGCAGCAGTGTCAGTGGAGGCAAACGGCCACGGAGTACAGCACCAGCTCCACTGCAGCCTACCACCACGGCCAGTAGTGGTGCCGGTGTGCACGGAGGAAGCAGCAGTCAGCCAGTGAGGAGTATCGGGGGCAAAGTTTCCTACTCGGCGGTGTGGCAATTTTTTGTCAAGCCGCCCGAGGAAGTAAACGTAGCCGTATGTCGACTATGTGGCCAGAAAATCAAGCGTGGCCAGGGGGCCCATGTTGGGACTACAGCGTTGCGGCAGCATATGCAGCGTCGCCATTTGGTGGCCTGGGAAAACCGTGATAAAGATACGGCGGTTCTGCCTGCCCCAGCCCAGGGTTCCATTTTGTCATAGGGTGCTGGCAGATTACGGGCCTCCCATAGCTGCTGCCAGGCCCCTAATCTGCCATGGGCCCCTGTACCGCCTCCTCATGCTGCTGCCAGGTCCACAGTGTCTCATGCCATGTGCCACTTTCAGGTCTCCTCACACTGCTGGTGTGTTCCATTTTTTGTCATAGGGTGCTGGCAGATTACGGGCCTCCCATAGCTGCTGCCAGGCCCCTAATCTGCCATGGGCCCCTGTACCGCCTCCTCATGCTGCTGCCAGGTCCACAGTGTCTCATGCCATGTGCCACTTTCAGGTCTCCTCACACTGCTGGTGTGTTCCATTTTTTGTCATAGGGTGCTGGCAGATTACGGGCCTCCCATAGCTGCTGCCAGGCCCCTAATCTGCCATGGGCCCCTGTACCGCCTCCTCATGCTGCTGCCAGGTCCACAGTGTCTCATGCCATGTGCCACTTTCAGGTCTCCTCACACTGCTGGTGTGTTCCATTTTTTGTCATAGGGTGCTGGCAGATTACGGGCCTCCCATAGCTGCTGCCAGGCCCCTAATCTGCCATGGGCCCCTATACCGCCTCCTCATGCTGCTGCCAGGTCCAGAGTCTCTCATGGGTCCCTGTACGGTCTCCCATTGCTGCTGTCTCCATCGCCACACTCTGCCATGTGCCACTTTCAGGTCTCCTCACACTGCTGGTGTGTTCCATTTTTTGTCATAGGGTGCTGGCAGATTACGGGCCTCCCATAGCTGCTGCCAGGCCCCTAATCTGCCATGGGCCCCTGTACCGCCTCCTCATGCTGCTGCCAGGTGCACAGTGTCTCATGCCATGTGCCACTTTCAGGTCTCCTCACACTTCTGGTGTGTTCCATTTTTTGTCATAGGGTGCTGGCAGATTACGGGCCTCCCATAGCTGCTGCCAGGCCCCTAATCTGCCATGGGCCCCTATACCGCCTCCTCATGCTGCTGCCAGGTCCAGAGTCTCTCATGGGTCCCTGTACGGCCTCCCATTGCTGCTGTCTCCATCGCCACACTCTGCCATGTGCCACTTTCAGGTCTCCTCACACTGCTGGTGTGTTCCATTTTTTGTCATAGGGTGCTGGCAGATTACGGGCCTCCCATAGCTGCTGCCAGGCCCCTAATCTGCCATGGGCCCCTGTACCGCCTCCTCATGCTGCTGCCAGGTCCACAGAGTCTCATGCCATGTGCCACTTTCAGGTCTCCTCACACTGCTGGTGTGTTCCATTTTTTGTCATAGGGTGCTGGCAGATTACGGGCCTCCCATAGCTGCTGCCAGGCCCCTAATCTGCCATGGGCCCCTATACCGCCTCCTCATGCTACTGCCAGGTCCAGAGTCTCTCATGGGTCCCTGTACGGCCTCCCATTGCTGCTGTCTCCATCGCCACACTCTGCCATGTGCCACTTTCAGGTCTCCTCACACTGCTGGTGTGTTCCATTTTTTGTCATAGGGTGCTGGCAGATTACGGGCCTCCCATAGCTGCTGCCAGGCCCCTAATCTGCCATGGGCCCCTGTACCGCCTTCTCATGCTGCTGCCAGGTCCACAGTGTCTCATGCCATGTGCCACTTTCAGGTCTCCTCACACTGCTGGTGTGTTCCATTTTTTGTCATAGGGTGCTGGCAGATTACGGGCCTCCCATAGCTGCTGCCAGGCCCCTAATCTGCCATGGGCCCCTGTACCGCCTCCTCATGCTGCTGCCAGGTCCACAGTGTCTCATGCCATGTGCCACTTTCAGGTCTCCTCACACTGCTGGTGTGTTCCATTTTTTGTCATAGGGTGCTGGCAGATTACGGGCCTCCCATAGCTGCTGCCAGGCCCCTAATCTGCCATGGGCCCCTGTACCGCCTCCTCATGCTGCTGCCAGGTCCACAGTGTCTCATGCCATGTGCCACTTTCAGGTCTCCTCACACTGCTGGTGTGTTCCATTTTTTGTCATAGGGTGCTGGCAGATTACGGGCCTCCCATAGCTGCTGCCAGGCCCCTAATCTGCCATGGGCCCCTATACCGCCACCTCATGCTGCTGCCAGGTCCAGAGTCTCTCATGGGTCCCTGTACGGCCTCCCATTGCTGCTGTCTCCATCGCCACACTCTGCCATGTGCCACTTTCAGGTCTCCTCACACACTGCTGGTGTGTTCCATTTTTTGTCATAGGGTGCTGGCAGATTACGGGCCTCCCATAGCTGCTGCCAGGCTCCTAATCTGCCATGGGCCCCTATACCGCCACCTCATGCTGCTGCCAGGTCCAGAGTCTCTCATGGGTCCCTGTACGGCCTCCCATTGCTGCTGTCTCCATCGCCACACTCTGCCATGTGCCACTTTCAGGTCTCCTCACACTGCTGGTGTGTTCCATTTTTTGTCATAGGGTGCTGGCAGATTACGGGCCTCCCATAGCTGCTGCCAGGCCCCTAATCTGCCATGGGCCCCTGTACCACCTTCTCATGCTGCTGCCAGGTCCAGAGTCTCTCATGGGTCCCTGTACGGCCTCCCATTGCTGCTGTCTCCATCGCCACACTCTGCCATGTGCCACTTTCAGGTCTCCTCACACTGCTGGTGTGTTCCATTTTTTGTCATAGGGTGCTGGCAGATTACGGGCCTCCCATAGCTGCTGCCAGGCCCCTAATCTTCCATGGGCCCCTGTACCGCCTCCTCATGCTGCTGCCAGGTCCAGAGTCTCTCATGGGTCCCTGTACGGCCTCCCATTGCTGCTGTCTCCATCGCCACACTCTGCCATGTGCCACTTTCAGGTCTCCTCACACTGCTGGTGTGTTCCATTTTTTGTCATAGGGTGCTGGCAGATTACGGGCCTCCCATTGCTGCTGCCAGGCCCGTAATCTGCCATGGCCCCCCGTACCGACTCCTCATGCTGTGACGTTGCAACAAGGTGGAATTCAACCCTACATATGTTAGACCGCCTTTACGAACAGCGAAAGGCCATCACAGATTTCCTGATGTTACAAGCGGATAAAGGTACTCCCTGTGTAACTTCGATGTCAGCCATTGGCAGCTCATGCGTGACACCTGCGCTTGCTCAGGCCCTTTGAGGAGGCCACGCTATTCGTGAGTCGGCAGGACTATGGGATGAACGACGTCATTCCTCTGTTGCACGTCCTGGAACAAATGCTGTTAACAATGGCTGGTCAGGGTGCGGTAGACATGGCGCACAGATCTCAACGCCACATGACCCCTGTGGGGGCAGGACAGGAAGAAGAGGAGGAGGTAGAGGAGGACATTGGTGCTCAGGAATTATTGAGTGAAATGGGTGGTTTTTCCACTCAGCGGACAGGAGTGGAGGAGCAGGAGCATCTGGTAGAGGAGGAGGAGGAGGAGACAGAGGACCCAGACGCACCGTGGCAGTATGCTGTGGAGATGGAGGCAGGGAGTCCCTCGCATTCCTTGGCACAAATGGCCCATAGCATGCTCGCTTGCTTGCGTAGCGACAGCCGAATAATAACCATCAGACAGAGGGATGACTTTTGGCTGTCCACCTTGTTGGACCCTCGCTACCGTTCAAAAATGGTGGCCTTTTTCACACCTGCTGAGAGGGAGGCCAAAATAACGTACTATAAAAACCACCTATGTAGTCAGCTGGTCTATGCCTTTCTGCGCCAACGTCCATCCTCAGACACTGTGGGCCCTGTGCGCTCGCGTTCCGCTGCCATGGCAGCAGGGGAGGGGTGGGGTGGTAGGAGCAGTGGCAGCTCCACCAGCAGCGGCTGCCTCAGTCTGCAGTCGATGATGAGTAGCTTTCTTCACCAGCGCAGTGAGGAAACTACTAACCAGCCGCAGCAGCAGCAGCAGCAGCAGCAGCATCAGGTGGACCTGGAGCAGGACCTCAAACAACAGGCTTAGGCCTACTTGGACAGCACCCTGCCAACCGAGGTAGACAATCCCCTTGACTACTGGGCAACAAAACTTGACCTTTGGCCCCAACTAGCTGAATTTGCCCTTGAAAGGCTGTCATGCCCGGCCAGTAGCGTGGCATCGGAGCGCGTGTTTAGTGCGGCAGGAGGTATTGTAACTCCGCGGAGGACACGACTGTCCACCCAAAGTGTGGAGAGACTCACGTTTGTGAAAATGAATCAGGCGTGGATTAGTCTGGATTTCAAACCAACAGTTCCTGACACAACTGACTAAATCCGCCATGAATCATGCCCCAAACATGTGCCACTTTCAGGTCTCCTCACACTGCTGGTGTGTTCCATTTTTTGTCATAGGGTGCTGGCAGATTACGGGCCTCCCATTGCTGCTGCCAGGCCCGTAATCTGCCATGGGCCCCTGTACCGCCTCCTCATGCTGCTGCCAGGTCCAGAGTGTGTCATGGGTCCCTGTACGGCCTCCCATTGCTGCTGTCTCCATCGCCACACTCTGCCATGTGCCACTTTCAGGTCTCCTCACACTGCTGGTGTGTTCCATTTTTTGTCATAGGGTGCTGGCAGATTACGGGCCTCCCATTGCTGCTGCCAGGCCCGTAATCTGCCATGGGCCCCAGTACCGCCTCCTCATGCTGCTGCCAGGTCCACAGTCTCTCATGGGTCCCTGTACGGCCTACCATTGCTGCTGTCTCCATCGCCACACTCTGCCATGTGCCACTTTCAGGTCTCCTCACACTGCTGGTGGGTTCCATTTTTTGTCATAGGGTGCTGGCAGATTACGGGCCTCCCATAGCTGCTGCCAGGCCCCTAATCTGCCATGGGCCCCTGTACCACCTCCTCATGCTGCTGCCAGGTCCAGAGTGTGTCATGGGTCCCTGTACGGCCTCCCATTGCTGCTGTCTCCATCGCCACACTCTGCCATGTGCCACTTTCAGGTCTCCTCACACACTGCTGGTGTGTTCCATTTTTTGTCATAGGGTGCTGGCAGATTACGGGCCTCCCATTGCTGCTGCCAGGCCCGTAATCTGCCATGGGCCCCCGTACCGACTCCTCATGCTGCTGCCAGGCCCGTAATCTGTCATGGGCCCCTGTTGTCGCTTGTTGGCATATTCCGCTCGTTGAGATGCTCCTTCTCCTGCTACTCCTCTTCACGGATTCCGTCAGCAGTCTTTCTTGGAATCCGTTTCCAAGAGACAACAGTTTGCGAGCACGCACCCGACGGTGCAGAAGCTGAACGTCCTCCTGTCCAAGTTGCTGCTGCCAGGCTCGTAATCTGTCATGCGCCCCTGTACCGCCTCCTCATGCTGCTGCCAGGTCCAGAGTGTGTCATGGGCCCCCGTACCGACTCCTCATGCTGCTGCCAGGCCCGTAATCTGTCATGGGCCCCTGTACCGCCTCCTCATGCTGCTGCCAGGTCCAGAGTGTGTCATGGGTCCCTGTACGGCCTCCCATTGCTGCTGCCAGGCCCGTAATCTGCCATAGGCCCCCGTACCGACTCCTCATGCTGCTGCCAGGCCTGTAATCTGTCATGGGCCCCTGTACCGCCTCCTCATGCTGCTGCCACGTCCAGAGTGTGTCATGGGTCCCTGTACGGCTTCCCATTGCTGCTGTCTCCATCGCCACACTCTGCCATGTGCCACTTTCAGGTCTCCTCACACTGCTGGTGGTTTCCATTTTTGTCATAGGGTGCTGTATGGCCTCCCATTGCTGCTGCCTCCACCGCCACACTGTGGCTCCACACTCTGGTTTTGGCCCCGTGACTGCCCAAATGAGTGAAGTGTGCGGTGATTCTAAGATCGACGGCACTCATCTGCATGTCATACTGACTGTCAGTATTATTTCTCTTCCCCAGCAGACTCAAAGGGCATTTAAATTAAAGGTACAGTGTTCTGCACTAATATAAAGGCTCTCTGAAGCCTAGAAACAGCCTTTTATAAGTTAAATTCGCAGCGAATATATTCGACTCGAATCAAAATTTTTTCACGAATTCGCCGAATCAGTCGAATCGAATTTTTGAATAATTCGCTCATCTCTAAATATGACAGTCATGTGAAACATGAAAATTTCCAAGAAGATTCTTAGTGTCCCCAGTGTTTTTCAAGTAAACCTGTAGTTGGACCCCACATTGTTCCTAGTGTCTGAATGCAAGCATCTCCCAGTGCTTTTTAGTGTGTTCCATGTACCCCCGATGTCTTTCAGCTTGTCCCTAGTGTTTCTGCAACCTGTATCCTTGAGACTCCTGTGTCCATTGAGCATTTCAGTGTCTTTGTGACTCTGTTTCCCTTGTGTTTTCCCTGTTTACCTTTGCCAGCTTTCAGCCTTCCTGCACCTCTGTGATTGTTAGCAACACCTGTATCTGCAGTCTGCTTCAGGGCCAATTCACACTATATGCAGTGACAGACGTTTTACAATATCGTAGAATGTCTGTCGCCACAGGGACACACAGGAAGCAATTGTTTTCTATGTGTCCCACTCACACTGCAATGCAACATCCTGTGGTAAAATGCAAAATGTTGTATTTTATCACAGCGCACCAGGTCGAATCGCACTGCAATGTCGGGCAGCACATCAATTCCTATTTTTCTTATTGCAATCATTCCCAGTTGTCCTGTGTGTCTCTGTGCAACTATTTCCATGCACCCCTGCCTGCTTGGACTGTACTGTCTACTATCCAGCTATCCTTGTTCCTCAGTGCTGCAAGGGATTCTTATCTGCTTATCATACTTTAGCTCCCAGTAGCTGCCTGCTCAGGTGAGTAGAGAACTGCAACCTGGCAATCATCTACAGTGCAACTCATTTCCACCTTCAGCCTGGGTTCACATATGTGCAATGTGGTATATTGCATGTGATTAGCACAGGAACTGCACCACATTCCTGTGCAAATCACATGCGATTTGTGTGCGGTGCGATTGGAATCATACATTTTGTATGGCTCTATTCACATAGCACCCACACCAAAAACACGCAGAACCCTTTTTTGGGTCCACACTATAATCGGATCAAATAGGTATTCAAACCTATGCAATCCGATTCTGCACATCACACCGCATTTTGCAGACCGCTTTCGTGGTGTCCTTAACTTAACATACACACCCGCAGCGGTTCTCATGAACGGGGTGTGATTTTGATGCGGTGCATTATTCACACTGAAAACACTGCGAATTCTGCACCACATCAGTGTGAACCAGGGCTCAGGAGCTCTGGGGAAAACAAGGCAGTCCCTTAACCTGGCCATATATGGATTGAATCTCACCGATATCCGATCGATCTATGAACAGTCTGATTGTGCCCATGTTGATCGATTAATCAGGACAGGATGTTTTCTCATAAACTCTCAGTACAATTTTATTTTAATCATACTGTTCATACTTAGTCTCATCAAAATTTTAGTACAGACAAAAGGTTAAGAAAAAAAAAAAGCTTGAAGAAGCTTACTAGTGTATAGGGATAACTATGATCCTTACTGAGTCACATATATAGAATATTATAAGATGGCTATGTATACTCCATCTTGTCTCATTAGAGATGCTTCTATCCATAACTTCATATACACTATATTGCCAAAAGTATTGGGCACCCCTCCAAATCATTGGATACAGGTGTTCCAATCACCTCCATGGCCACAGATGTATAAAATCAAGCACCTAGGCATGCAGACTGCTTCTACAAACATTTGTGAAAGAATGGGTCACTCTCAGGAGCTCAGTGAATTCAAGTGTGGTACCATGATAGGTTGCCACCTGTGCAATAAGTCCATCCATGAAATTTCCTTGCTACTAAATATTCCATGGTCAACTGTTAGTGGTATTATAACAAAGTGGAATCAACTGTGAACAACAACTGAGTCACAAAATGGTAGGCCACATAAAATGACAGAGCAGGGTCAGCACATACTGAAGCATACAGTGCGAAGAAGTCGCCGACTGTCTGCGGAGTCAATAGCTAAAGACCTCCAAACTTCGTGTGGCCTTCAGATTAGCACAACAGTGTGTAGAAAGCTTTATGGAATGGGTTTCCATGGCCAAGCAGCAGCATCCAAGCCTTACATCACCAAGTGCAATGCAAAGCATCGGATGCAGTGGTGTAAAGCATGCCATCACTGGACTCTAGAGCAGTGGATACATGTTCTCTGGAGTGACCAATCATGCTTCTCTGTATAGAAATTCGATGGACGTGTCTGGGTTTGGCGGTTGCCAGGAGAACTGTACTTGCCTGATTGCATTGTGCCAAATGTAATGTTTGTTGGAGGGGAGATTATGGTGTGGGGTTGTTTTTCCGGGTTGGGCTTGGCCCCTTAGTTCCAGTGAAGGAAACTCTTAAGGCATCAGCATACCAAGACATTTTGGACAATTTCATGCTCCCAACTTTGTGGCAACAGTTTGGGGATGGCCCCTTCCTGTTCCAACATGACTGTGCAGCAGTGCACAAAGCAAGATCCATAAAGACATGGATGAGCGAGTCTGGGGTGGAGGAACTTGACTGGCCTGCAGAGTCCTGACTTCAACCCGATAGAATGCCTTTGGGATGAATTAGACCAGAGACTGCGAGCCAGGCCTTCTTGTCATCAGTGCCTGAACTCACAAATGCGCTTCTGAAAAAATGGTCAAACGTTCCCATAGACACACTCCTAAACCTTGTGGACAGCCTTCCCAGAAGAGTTGAAGCTGTTATAGCTGCAAAGGGGGGCCAACTCAATATTAAACCCTGCTGACTAAGACTGGGATGCCATTAAAGTTCATACAGTTGTGGCCAAAATTATTCAACCCCCAATGCTGTAAAGGGGTTTAGGGACTATAGTGTACATTTGGAATTGTATTCAGAATCAAATCCTACAAGGACGTTGTAACTACCCAAATGCAACTAAAATGACATCAATTGTTTATGTAATACAGTAGTAAATGGTTCTTATGTGGTTTCTTCATTGCCACAATTATTCAACCCCTTAAAGACTACCACTCTGAAGAACAGAGGTTCATACAGGTGCTTTCCATCAGGTATTGAAAACACCTGTGGATGTCACCGAGCAGCAATCAAGCATAATAAGCACCAATTAGGCAGCTTTAAAATGACTGTGATACTCAGCTCCTTCTAGACATTTACTGGTGTGGTTACAAACATGGTGAAGGCAAGAGAATGGTCCAGGAAGACAAGAGAAGAGGTGATTTCTCTTCACAGGAAGGGCAATGGCTATAAGAAGATTGCAAAGATGTTAAACATACCAAGAGACACCTTAGGAAGCATCATTCGCAAATTCAAGGCAAAGGGCACTGTTGAAACGCTACCTGGTCGTGGCAGAAAGAAGATGCTGACTTCGACTGCTGTGCGCTACCTGAAGCGTAGAGTGGAGAGAAGTCCCCGTGTGACTGCTGAGGAACTGAGAAAAGATTTGTCAGATGTGGGTACAGAAGTTTCAGCCCAGACAATAAGACGCACACTGCGTAATGAAGGCCTCCGTGCCAGAACTCCCAGGCGTACCCCCTTGCTGTCTCCAAAGAATAAGAAGAGTCGACTGCAGTATGCCAAAAGCCATGTGGACAAACCACAAAAGTTGTGGGATAGTGTTCTGTGGACTGATGAAACAAAATTAGAACTGTTTGGGCCCATGGATCAACGCTATGTTTGGAGGAGGAAGAACAAGGCCTATGATGAAAAGAACACCTTGCCTACTGTGAAGCATGGTGGAGGGTCAATCATGCTTTGGGGCTGTTTTGCTTCTGCAGGTACAGGGAAGCTTCAGCGTGTGCAAGGTACCATGAATTCTCTTCAGTACCAGGAGATATTGGATGGAAACGTGATGCAGTCCGTCACACACCTGAGGCTTGGGAGACGTTGGACCTTTCAACAGGACAATGATCCCAAGCATACCTCCAAGTCCACTAGAGCATGGTTGCAGAGGAAAGGCTGGAACATTTTGGAGTGGCCATCGCAGTCACCAGACTTAAATCCGATTGAGAACCTCTGGTGGGACTTAAAGAAAGCAGTTGCAGTGCGCAAGCCTAAGAATGTGACTGAACTGGAGGCCTTTGCCCATGAAGAATGGGCGAAGATACCCGTAGATCGCTGCAAGACACTTGTGTCAAGCTATGCTTCACGTTTAAAAGCTGTTATAACTGTAAAAGGATGCTGTACTAAGTACTAAGATTGAATGTCACTTGGGGGTTGAATAAAACTGATAATGCTGTGAGCACAGAAAAGACATTTGTGGTTATTTCATTATAACTGTTATGTTATATTTGTCTGACCTACAAGTGCCTCTTTAATGTAAATGTAAGCAAGATGACTGAATGATCAAAAGCAATGTCAAACTGGCCAAAACACTCAATTTCAGTGGGGGTTGAATAATTTTGGCCACAACTGTATGCACGTAAAGGCAGGCGTCCCAATACTTTTGGCAATATAGTGTATTTCAAGTTGTTTATTGCAAGTTACACACACATATGTAGATTATATCAGTGCCAGCAGGCATATGTGACATTTTAGGTGGGGTGTCTGCCTTGGTCCTTCCAATGTGAGCTGACTTTATTTGATAAGAAAGCCTGTATAAGGAGAGAAGAACTCTTTTGAAAGTGTAATACAGTGTAATACACTGTTTCCCATATACGTATATGCAACAATAAATATAATTCAGAGCCTTATCTAGTCTGCTGGTTATTATTCAAGTTTCCTTAAAATTGAGGAACTTGAGCAGGAGGTACAATGCTCCATAAACACTAGTCTAGGTGTTCAGACAGGAGAGACAGAGGTGAAAACAAAGATGTAAATAATGCTCTGTCTTCCACACAAGAAGTAACATTCATTCAAATTATAAGACTTCCTCATACAAGGGGCACCAAATGTTTTGGCAAGTTTACTACCTCACTTACTTGCTTGATGATAAATATAAGTGAACACCACCTTTTGTCTATTCCACAATCAAGCTTTTCTGTATCTCTTACAATAGGATTATTAAAACAAATAATAAAAGCAGTGTTAAATAAATATAGATATAATTTATTCAAAACAGTAATAAATTATTGATAATAAGTAAATAAAATATAAGTAGCTGTTATAACTTAAAGACAGTGGTGTTCAGGGGCGGACTGAGAACTCATGGGGCCCCCAGGCAGTAAGAGATAATAGGGCCCCCACCTACACTCAAGCCACACCCACACAACACCCTACCTACATATTGCAGCTCAGCTGCATACAAGGGGCATTTAAATATTTACTGCAGCAAAGACTGCATGAATGTTCCCGGCTTCTTTCCTTAGAAGCCACTGGGAACTTCAAGGTTTAAAGATGGCTGCCATGTGGGGGAAGTGAAAGAGAGAGGGGAGTGAGAGGGTGTAAAAGAGGAGAGGTGTGAGAGAGAGGAAGGGATGAGAGAGGAGGGGTGTGTTTTAAATTGCGCTAAAAATTGGGCATGGCTTAAAAGGGGTATGGTTAAATAGTGCCTGAGATGACTTATATAGTGCAAATGAGGTAATGTTAAATAGGGAATGTACAGTGTGGATTGTATGACAGTGGGTAGTATGTACAGAGACAGGGGTGCGGAGTGTATGGCTGTGGGTACTATGTGTAAGATGGTGTCAGTAGGTGGTGTCAGTAGTTCTGCAATTTTATGATTTTATTTACAAATTAATGTTTTATTATTTTTATCATTTTTTTTAAATGCTTTTGGGTGGCCAGTGGATGGTGTCAGTAGAGCAATGATGAGGGTGTCAGAATTTTTTAATTTTTATTATAGGAAGGAAGGAAGGAAAAGGGAGAGAGAGAATGGCTGAAGAAAGTAGAGGGAAGGAAAGAGGGGTGGGAGGAAAAGAATGAAGGGAGGGGATGGAGGAAGGAAGGGAAAGAAGAAAATGGAGGGAGGGAATGGATGGAGGAAGGAAGGAAAGAAAATGGATGGAGGAAGGAATGAAGGAAAAGGAGGGAGGGGAGGAAGTTAGGAAGGGAGGGAGGGAATGGATGGAGGAAGAAAGGGGAGGGAAGGAAGGAAGGAAGGAAGGAAGGGGAGGGGAGAAAGGAAGGAAGGAAGAAAAAGGAGGGAATAGATGGAGGGAGGAAGAAAGGGGAGGGAAGGAAGGAAGCGGAGGAAGGAAGGAAGGGGAGGGGAGAAAGGAAGGAAGAAAAAGGAGGGAATAGATGGAGGGAGGAAGAAAGGGGAGGGAGGGAGGGAAGGAAGGAAGGAAGGAAGGAAGGAAGGAGGGAGGGAGGGAAGGAAGGAAGGAAGGGAAGGAAGGGAAGGAAGAGAAGGAGGGAAGGAAGGAAGGAAGGAAGGAAGGAAAAAGAAGGGAGGGAATGGATGGAGGAAGAAAAGAAGGGGAGGGAAGCAAGAAGGGGTGGGAGGAAAGAATGAAGGGAGGGGATGGGGAAAGGGAGGGAATAGATGGAGGAAGGAAGAAATGAAAGAAGGAAAGAAAATGGATGGGCAAAGTAGTGAAGGTAAAGAAGGGAAGGAAGGAAGGGGAGGGAAGGAAGGATGGAAGGAAGAAAAGGGAGGGAATAGATGGAGGGAGAAAAGAAAGAAGGGAGAGAGAGAGGAAGGAAGGAAGGAAGGAAGGAAGGAAGGAAGGAAGGAGGGAGGGAGGGAGGGAGGGAAGGAAGGAAGGAGGGAGGGAGGGAGGGAGGGAAGGAAGGAAGGAAGGAAGGGAAGGAGGGAAGGAAGGAAGGAAAAAAGGAAAAAGGAGGGAGGAAATGGATGGAGGAAGGAAAGAAGGGGAGGGAAGGAAGAAGGGGTGGGAGGAAAGAATGAAGGGAGGGGATGGGGGGAGGGAGGAAGGGAGGGAGGGAGGGAGGGAGGGAGGGAGGGAATGGATGGAGGAAGGAAGAAATGAAAGAAGGAAAGAAAATGGATGGGCGAAGTAGTGAAGGTAAAGAAGAGAAGGAAGGAAAAGGAGGGAAGGAAGGATGGAAGGAAGAAAGGGGAGGGAATAGATGGAGGGAGAAAAGAAAGAAGGAAGGGAGAGAGAGAGAGAAAGAGGAAGGAAGGAAGGAAGGAAGGAAGGAAGGAGGGAAGGAGGGAAGGAAGGAAGCAAAGAAAAAGGAGGGAGGGAATGGATGGAGGAAGGAAGAAATGAAAGAAGAAAAGAAAATGGATGGGCGACGTAGTGAAGGTAAAGAAGGGAAGGAAGGAAGGAAGGGGAGGGAAGGAAGGAAGGAAGAAAACAGAGGGAATAGAAGGAGGGAGGAAGGAAAGAAGGAATGGTAGGGAGGGAGGGAGGGAGGAAGGAAGGAGAGGGAAAGAGAGAGGAAGG